>NC_000067.6:15143118-15275618 GCF_000001635.26 Mus musculus | reverse complement strand
CTTCATAGCATCAAGGAGAGACCGCGATCATTCCTAAGGTCTCTAATCTAACAATTATCATTTCCCACTGAACTTATATTTCAATGTGTTGTCTAATTTAAATATAAATGAATAATGCATAAAAATCAATTTCCTAGCATCTGATATTTATTAAAATTATCTCAAGAAATGAACAACAGTTTTTTTTCCTGAACACTTAAATTAATGATAAATAAATATGAGTAATTCATAAAAATTTATCAACATGTATGACATACATACAAACTCAAATAGATACTTGTTTTACTTAAACAATAGAGACAAATGAGTAATTTTTTAATTCCTTAATTGCTGTTAGATTTTGTTTAATACATATGCCTATCATGGTGAATTTAGTGTTTTATTTTAGACAACAAAGTTTGTTATATAGAATTGAAAGCAACATGTTGTTGGTGTACATTTTAGGTGCTTGAGTCTGTTTAAACCTTGTTTCAGTGAACTTGGACATATATTTTAGAGTACAATACCAAATTTATCTGGGATTTAAAATACAGAAATTAAAAAAAAAAGTCCCTGGAAGTGTCTAGCTCCCTCTGTCTGCATTATGCATGGATAGGAAGACTGTTATGGTTCATCTTAATTGTCACCTTGGCTGGATTTGGAATCACCTAAGAGACACACTTCTGAATGTATCGTTGAGAGGATTTCCAGGAAGGTTTAACTGCGATGGGGGAGACCCACCTTGAATGTGGAAGCACCACCCTATGCCAGCCAATACCCTCATGGAGTGTTCTTTGCCTCCTCATCTGCTGAAGTGTGAGGCCTAGCTGTATGATTGCGTAGTCACAAACTGCTATACTTTCTTAACTAAGATGAACTCTACTCTCTCAGACTATGACCCACTTAAGTTGTTTATGTCAGTATTTTGTCATAACGAGAAAGATTAACAATTAGACCAACCAAATATAAGTGTTTGACATATATCGTATTTGATTTAGTCACATTGCTTATAAGGATAGTCACATACTTAAGAGGAAAATCAACATGGAAAATCAGTTTGATGAATGAATCTCACTAACTTGAAAACAATCTAATCTGACTTTCTGCTGCTGTTCTCCAAGGAATCCCAAACAGTTGTTCCTGTAATCAGTCAGGTCACATAGCACCATATGGAAGAGATATTCATATCCTTGAAGAAGCAAATCTTTTACAAATTTTGAGTTAGGTGGTATATCTTTCATCTGAGTACTCAGGTGGCAGAGGGGGGCAAATCTCAGTGTTCAAGGGCAGCCTGATCCTCATAGCAAGTTCTCAGACAGTCAGAACTATACAAATAATAATAATAATAATAATAATAATAATAATAATAATACAAAACAAAAAACCCTATCTCAAAAATAAAAAACAAAACCGGACAACAATAACAAATCAAATCCTGTACAGAAAGACAAACATGGTATGTGCTCACTTATAAATAATGAATAAGGATTTCCATCCCAAAGAAGCAAAGTAATATGGAGGGCTCAAGGGGCCTGGCTAACTCTCACTGAGAAGGGGAAATAGAATAGACATGGTGGATTACTGGAAGGAGGGATCTGCATGGGGAAAAGGTGAGGATGGTGACAGGTGGGAGAGCATACTGAGAGAGACAACTGGAACAAGCGGGGAGGGGGTGCATCTCTGGAATGAACTGGAAACCTACAGCAATGAAAATTCCCAGAAATCTATATGGGGGATGCTAACAAAGACTTCTAGCAATGGGGGATATGGAGCCTGAACAGGCTGTCTCCTGTAACCAGGCAACTCTTCCAATGGGCTTGGGAAGCCATCCACCTACTATTTGTCCTGCCTACAAGATGTGCCGGGACTTATGACTAGCATAATGAAGAAAACCTACAGAATCAATTTACCTGGGCTCATAGAGGTTCACAGAGATGAAGTGGCAACCAGGAAGCCTGTATGGGACTGACCTATGTCCTCCATATGTAACACTTGTATAACTTGGTCTATAAGTGGACTCTTCAACAGCAGGAGCAGCAGTTGTCTCTGACTCTGTTGCCTGTCTTTGGGACAATTTTCTTCTACTGGGTGGCCTTGTCTAGCTTCAATAGGAGAAGATGCATCTAGCCTTACTGAAACTTAATATGCCAAGACTGGTTGATATCCGTAAGAGGCCTCTCTTTTCTGAAGAGATAGGGAGAAGGGGCTGATGGAGAAAGATGGAGGAGAAGGAGGAGGGAAAATTGTGGTCTAGGTATAAAGTAAATAAATTAATTAATTTTAAAAAGTTTTGGATTAGCTATATCTCATTGCATATTACTTTTCAGACCATGAGAAAGTACAATAAAAGTTTACCTTCCAAGAGAACACCAGCAAAATTAAGAAACACACTCTTTTTTTGAATTTTTAATATTTTTAATTACGTATTTTCCTCAATTACATTTCCAATGCTATCCCAAAAGTCCCCCATACCCTCCCCCCCCACTTCCCTACCCACCCATTCCCATTTTTTTGGCCCTGGCATTCCCCTGTACTGGGGCAGATAAAGTTTGTGTGTCCAATGGGCCTCTCTTTCCAGTGATGGCCGACTAGGCCATCTTTTGATACATATGCAGCTAGAGTCAAGAGCTCTGGGGTACTGGTTAGTTCATAATGTTGTTCCGCCTATAGGGTTGCAGATCCCTTTAGCTCCTTGGCTACTTTCTCTAGCTCCTCCATTGGGAGCCCTGTGATCCATCCATTAGCTGACTGTGAGCATCCACTTCTGTGTTTGCTAGGCCCCGGCATAGTCTCACAAGAGACAGCTATATCTGGGTCCTTTCAGCAAAATCTTGCTAGTGTATGCAATGGTGTCAGCGTTTGGAAGCTGATTATGGGGTGGATCCCTGGATATGTCAGTCTCTAGATGGTCCATCCTTTCGTCACAGCTCCTAACTTTGTCTCTGTAACTCCTTCCATGGGTGTTTTGTTCCCAATTCTAAGAAGGGGCAAAGTGTCCACACTTCGGTCTTTATTCTTCTTGAGTTTCATGCGTTTAGCAAATTGTATCTTATATCTTGGGTATCCTAAGTTTTGGGATAATATCCACTTATCAGTGAGTACATATTGTGTGAGTTCCTTTGTGATTGTGTTACCTCACTCAGGATGATGCCCTCCAGGTCCATCCATTTGGCTAGGAATTTCATAAATTCATTCTTTTTAATAGCTGAGTAGTACTCCATTGTGTAAATGTATCACATTTTCTGTATCCATTCCTCTGTTGAGGGGCATTTGGGTTCTTTCCAGCTTCTGGCTATTATAAATAAGGCTGCTATGAACATAGTGGAGTATGTGTCCTTCTTACCGGTTGGGATATCTTCTGGATATATTCCCAGGAGAGTTATTGCTGGATCCTCCTATAGTACTATGTCCAATTTTCTAAGGAACCACCAGACTGATTTCCAGAGTGGTTGTACAAGCTTGCAATCCCACCAACAATGGAGGAGTGTTCCTCTTTCTCCACATCCTTGCCAGCATCTGCTGTCACCTGAATTTTTCAACTTAGCCATTCTGACTGGTGTGAGGTGGAATCTCAGGGTTGTTTTGATTTGCATTTCCCTGATGATTAAGGATGTTGAACATTTTTTCAGGTGCTTCTCAGCCTTTGGGTATTCCTCAGGTGAGAATTCTTTGTTTAGCTCTGAGCCCCATTTTTTAATGGGGTTATTTGATTTTCTGGAGTCCACTTTCTTGAGTTCTTTATATATAATGGATATTAGTCCCCTATCTGATTTAGGATAGGTAAAGATCCTTTCCCAATCTGTTGGTGGCCTTTTTGTCTTATTGACAGTGTCTATTGCCTTGCAGAAGCTTTGCAATTTTATGAGGTCCCATTTGTCAATTCTAGATCTGACAGCACAAGTCATTGCTGTTCTATTCAGGAATTTTTCCCCTGTACCCATATCTTCGAGGCTTTTCCCTACTTTCTCCTCTATAAGTTTCAGTGTCTCTGGTTTTATGTGGAGTTCTTTAATCCACTTAGATTTGACCTTAGTACAAGGAGATAGGAATGGATCAACTTGCATTCTTCTACATGATAACCACCAGTTGTGCCAGCACCATTTGTTGAAAATGCTGTCTTTTTTCCACTGGATGGTTTTAGCTCCATTGTCAAAGATCAAGTGACCATAGATGTGTGGGTTCATTTCTGGGTCTTCAATTCTATTCCATTGGTATACTTGTCTGTAGCTATACCAGTACCATGCAGTTTTTTTTATCACAATTGTTCTGTAGTACAGCTTTAGGTCAGGCATGGTGATTCCACCAGAGGTTCTTTTATCCTTGAGAAGAGTTTTTGCTATCCTAGGTTTTTTTGTTATTCCAGATGAATTTGCAGATTTCCCTTTCTAATTCCTTGAAGAATTGAGTTGGAATTTTGATGGGGATTGCATTGAAGCTGTAGATTGCTTTTGGCAAGATAGCCATTTTTACAATGTTGATCCTGCCAATCCATGAGCATGGGAGATCTTTCCATCTTCTGAGATCTTCTTTAATTTCTTTCTTCAGAGACTTGAAGTTCTTATCATACAGATCTTTCACTTCCTTAGTTAGAGTCACGCCAAGATATTTTATATTATTTGTGACTATTGAGAAAGGTGTTGTTTCCCTAATTTCTTTCTCAGCCTGTTTATTCTTTGTGTAGAGAAAGGCCATTGACTTGTTTGAGTTAATTTTATATCCTGCTACTTCACTGAAGCTGTTTATCAGGTTTAGGAGTTCTCTGGTGGAATTTTTAGGGTCACTTATATATACTATCATATCATCTACAAAAAGTGATATTTTGAGTTCCTCTTTTCCAATTTGTATCCCCTTGATCTCCTTTTGTTGTCGAATTGCTCTGGCTAGGACTTGAAGTACAATGTTGAATAGGTATGGAGAGAATGGGCAGCCTTGTCTAGTCCCTGATTTTAGTGGGATTGCTTCTAGCTTCTCACCATTTACTTTAATGTTGTCTACTGGTTTGCTGTAGATTGCTTTTATCATAGTTAGGTATGGGCCTTGAATTCCTGATCTTTCCAAGACTTTTACCATGAATGGGTGTTGGATCTTGTCGAATGCTTTTTCTGCATCTAACGAGATGATCATGTGGTTTTTGTCTTTGAGTTTGTTTATATAATGGAATACGTTGATGGATTTCCGTATATTAAACCATTCCTGCATCCCTGGAATAAAACCTACTTGGTCAGGATGGGTGATTGCTTTAATGTGAAGAACCACACTCTTAATGTGGTTAGTGCTAAGTAGTGTAGGGGTGGAGTCTGAATTAGAGGATTCTCTTTCCTCCTTCCTTCCTTACAATTATGTCTCTATGGTGGCTCGCATGGTGTCACTGGTGTCAGATGAGCTTGTCTACCTGTGGTAACTATAAGGATAATTTCTTTTATATTGTCTAAAGTCAATGAATACAGAAATCATGATAACTGCATTCAGTTGCCCACAGAAGTCTAGTGTATATAGCCCCATCTTCTGTATTGTATACTGCATAGATTGAAAATATCATACCATTTTCCTATGAGATATGATAATTAAAAACGTGGCATTAGTGCATATTCAGTATATAAAGTGCTAAGTTACACAAAGACAACTTCATACAAGCATGTTATGTACTACAAAGTTAATCATTTTGCAGAAAATTCATTTGAAACTCTGAAAGGTTACTATATCAGACTCCATAAAGTTGTTTTCTGAAGAACAATGTGTTTCTGTGGAACATACAAAGTGAAAATTATCGGCTCTCTGCTCCTCCCTGTTCCAGAGACAGCCGCATCTTCTTGTGCAGTGCCAGCCTCGTCCCGTAGACAAAATGGTGAAGGTCGGTGTGAACGAATTTGGCCGTATTGGGCGCCTGGTCACCAGGGCTGCCATCTGCAGTGGCAAAGTGGAGATTGTTGCCATCAACGACCCCTTCATTGACCTCAACTACATGGTCTACATGTTCCAGTATGACTCCACCCACGGCAAATTCAACGGCACAGTCAAGGCCGAGAATGGGAAGCTCGTCATCAACGGGAAGCCCATCACGATCTTCCAGGAGCGAGACCCCGCTAACATCAAATGGGGTAAGGCCGGTGCTGAGTATGTTGTGGAGTCTACTGGTGTCTTCACCACCATGGAGAAGGCCAGGGCCCACTTGAAGGGTGGAGCCAAAAGGGTCATCATCTCCGCCCCTTCTGCCGATGCCCCCATGTTTGTGATGGTGAACCACGAGAAATATGACAACTCACTCAAGATTGTCAGCAATGCATCCTGCACCACCAACTGCTTAGCCCCCCTGGCCAAGGTCATCCATGACAACTTTGGCATTGTGGAAGGGCTCATGACCACGGTCCATGCCATCACTGCCACCCAGAAGACTGTGGATGGCCCCTCTGGAAAGCTGTGGCGTGATGGTCGTGGGGCTGCCCAGAACATCATCCCTGCATCCACTGGTGCTGCCAAGGCTGTGGGCAAGGTCATCCCAGAGCTGAACGGGAAGCTCACTGGCATGGCCTTCCGTGTTCCTACCCCCAATGTGTCCGTCGTGGATCTGACGTGCCGCCTGGAGAAACCTGCCAAGTATGATGACATCAAGAAGGTGGTGAAGCAGGCATCTGAGGGCCCACTGAAGGGCATCTTGGGCTACACTGAGGACCAGGTTGTCTCCTGCAACTTCAACAGCAACTCCCACTCTTCCACCTTCGATGCCGGGGCTGGCATTGCTCTCAATGACAACTTTGTCAAGCTCATTTCCTGGTATGACAATGAATACGGCTACAGCAACAGGGTGGTGGACCTCATGGCCTACATGGCCTCCAAGGAGTAAGAAACCCTGGACCACCCACCCCAGCAAGGACACTGAGCAAGAGAGAGGCCCTATCCCAACTCGGCCCCCAACACTGAGCATCTCCCTCACAATTTCCATCCCAGACCCCCATAATAACAGGAGGGGCCTAGGGAGCCCTCCCTACTCTCTTGAATACCATCAATAAAGTTTGCTGCACCCACAAAAAAAAAAAAAGAAAATTATCTATTAAAAACTAAAAGCTGTACAGAATTCCCAGGCTTAATACTTTCACTATATTTATAGCAAGGTTAGTGCCTTATGTAATTTTCTTTATTGCCT
Organism: Mus musculus; assembly: GCF_000001635.26. Taxonomy (NCBI): domain Eukaryota; kingdom Metazoa; phylum Chordata; class Mammalia; order Rodentia; family Muridae; genus Mus; species Mus musculus. The sequence goes on along the minus strand of NC_000067.6, from coordinate 15,268,498 downwards.
ATGGCAGTTACCAATAGCTGTAGAACTGGAAACTAATGTAAAAATTAACAAAAAGAGAGTGAACAAAGTGAATGAGTTAAGTAACAAATGCTGAGGAAGGAAAAACACTTTTCTGCCTCTCTACAAATGCTCCAGTTTATCCCCAGGAGCATGAGATTTGAGTGCCCATAGACAATGTTATTGTTAGGCTTGCAGAGCTATAAAACAATGTTGGCATCCCATCTGAAAAACATGGCTGTTGACATTTAAGTGATAAGATTTGTCCTGGAAAATTTAGTCAATTTTTTGTACTTCACTAGCTGAAGAATGTTGCTATATTAGGAGTTGTGTAAAAAAGAAAATAAAGGCAATTAAAGAGAAAGACACACAGAAGAATGATAAAGTTCTATTGCAAAATGAACAGAGGGAAAGAGATGGAAAAACCCAGGTTCTAACTAGTGCTATGTGTATAAGTATAGCATTAAGGTTGTTTTCTGAAACTTTAACTCTGATAAGAACAGAAAGGCCAGATGAACTAGAGCCCAGTTGCAAGCCTTCTCCTGCTGCCATCTTGGAACTAAACTGCCTAAGAGAGACCAGTGGGAATTGCAAGGTAAGGCTGCTCCTCACACATGCCAAGCTTGAAGGACCAGAAGTGGCCAAAACAGAATGCAAGGGCCCAGGAAAAGACTTAGAACCTCCCCTTTAACACTGAATGTGGAGGCTGTGGAGACCAATGCCTCCCACTCACATCTCCTTCTACAGCATTTTCTGTAACTTTAATGCCTTCTAACATCTGTGGTACCTAACAGTATCCCAACTATCCTCTAGTACTTTACCCTGTAGCTGCTTGGATTATGGATGCTAATTATATTCCCCCCAAAACTGTTTGCATGAGAAGTTCTGCATGTAGACTCTGGGAACCTGTCCTCAGTTAGCTCTGGTTGGTAAAGAAAAATACCAGCAGCTAATAGTTGGGAGGACAGAGGCAGGATTTTAGGGACTGGGAGGAGAGAAGGAGGGGGGGAGAGAGAGACAGAGACAGAGAGACACACAAAGAGAGGGAGGGACGGAGGGAGGGAGGGAGAGAGAGAGAGAGAGAGAGAGAGAGAGAGAGAGAGACAGACACAGACACAGACACAGACACAGACACAGACACAGACACAGACACAGACACAGACACAGACACAGACACAGACACAGACACAGACACAGACAGACACAGACACAGAGCCACACAGAGAGATACAAAGACGTACTCTGGGAGTGGGAGTTAGTTAGGGATGGGAGATTAACCTTGGATTCTGAGGAAGTCGGATGCATGAAATTGAGGAGAGGTAACTAGCTTGTGGCAGATATAGAATAGTTTAGGTCTTATCGGCTTTGCTGGGAACAAGGCAACGCTTATGGCCTAGGCATTTATTCATAAACAAGCCTCTGAGTCGCTATTCCGGACCTGGGGTGTGGGTGGAACAGTAGAAGGGTACAAATGGCTCACTGGACGCTAGGAATCCAGGCTTAAGCCTGAGTGGCTTAACTCCTGGGTGGAAAATGTTTTTCTATCCAAGGAGAGGGAAACTGCAGAGAAGCTGTGCAAAAGGGGCCGGAAAGCCCCTGCTGCATACTTAGTATGTATGCTTCCTTGGGCTGGGGTTCCACACAAGGTACAGCTGTAACCCCTAGCCTACCAAGTCTCAGGGGTAGGCTGTGCCTCTGCCTGTTGCTGGGATATGCAGAGACCATAGCTGTGAGATACAGAACCTATAGCTGGGACACACCTAGATCTGCAGGCTTCTCTGAGAATCCAGCACACAGACAACATGGGAAAAATTTTGTGCGTAACCCGACCCACAGCAGCCAAGGGGTGCCTGCCACTTAGGAGGGGTCAGGCATTCTTCGAGGCACAGCTCATGACTGATACCCATCAATACAACAGTTGGCTAGTGTCAGCTACAGACAGAAGTGAGATGAAAGACAAGGGTGGGGCTAGTCACTGAATGAAGTCTGAGCTGTACCACAAAGGGAGACTGAATACACCAAAGAAATCCGGTTGCAACCAAACTTTGGATCAGGTTAAAAATGTTTGGAATTATTCTTAAATGCTAAAGAGGGAACGAGATTGGTTATAAAACACCATAATCAGATAGATACAACTAGTTTGAAATTAATATAATGAAGTCCTTAAAGAGAGAATTAAATAAATTAAAAGGAATAAGGCATTCAAGGATGGAAAGAGCTTAGAGAAAATTAAATACAAAAAAGATATTAAGTTTAGAAAGTGTCAAGAGAGAAATAAATACACATAGAAGACAATATCTTCAAAGAAAGGAGAGAATAAAAGGCTCCAAAGAACAAAGAGAAATAGGGAGATTTAAAAAGAAAATACTTTCCAGGTTAAAACAGTGGAAAACACTGTACAAAAGGACGTTTGAGCCCCATATGGTTTTGTTTAGACAGTGTACAAATAATTAAATGTTCAAAAATTACCACAATTTTATATATTCTCTTTAAGAGAGATCAGAAAAAGATATTTAGGGAAGACTCAAAAGTTAAATGCTAGATTAGAGGCTATAGAACAGAGATGAGAGAATTCTTTAAATCAGAATCTAGAACCTTCATAAGAATCCATCTGGAACCTACAATGCCAACCAAAAGGTAGCTCCAGATGGGAAAATGCCCAAAGAGTTCAAGACTTAGAATGGCAGAATATGCTGAGTAAAGAGTGCACACCATGTCCGATGCCAACGTAGAGCAATGTCAGAGAACACCTTATGGGTTTTATCTTTTAGAGTTTGAAAATTTTAAACGTGCACATGCGTGAATGCATCCTACAGTTGACGAATACTCAGAATTCCAAGGGGCTTCTGCTGTAAGCTCTGAAAAGAATGATTCTGAGATTGCATGTTTATTAGAGATGGTGGTTATCTTGGAGATATCTCTTCAAATTAAAACTGATGATGCTCCCACATGTGTATTCACTGGAATTCAACAATTTTTTTTAGACATTATGGCATAACAATGTTACAGGTAGATATTATAATACCGCAAGACAAGTAATTACATAGAGATCTTAAATGCACTTTAAAAGAAATACTTAACAAAGACAATGGGGTGACAAAGACCCCCTGAGATAGATTACATAGTGCTTTATTAACTTTAAATTTTTTGAATGCTGATGAACAAAAACAACAGCTGTTGAAAGACAGTGTATGGAAATACAGTAAGAGACATTGTATTGTTACCAAAAAAAAAAAAAAAACAAAAAACAAAAAACAAAACAAAAAACAAACAAAAAAAACCTGTTGAATTAGATCAACCTATTTGTATTAAGGTCGTCCTTACTTCAGAATGGAAGGAAAGAAATGTATTATGTTGGGGAAGAGGTTTTATCTTTGTTTCAACAGGAGAAGAAAAGTTATGGATTCTATCCAGATTAATAAAAAGATCTGGACAGGGGAGACCCCCGAAGACATTGCCTGCAGACAAGAAGAAATAAATCAAGAAGGCCAAGAAAACCAGTATCATGGATCGCTGATCTGTCCTCATGGGAAAATCTCTGAGACTGGCTGAGACATGAAAAGATCTCCAGCCAGGACTTCAGCTATGCATAGCCAGTGAATCTTGTTGGCCATAGAATCCTCAGAATTGTACAGAATCCTTTCAAATGACATGGGTAAAAAAATTATTTTACAGTTTGCCTAGACAACCAAAGTAACTTATAATAGGTGCCTTACTTGCTCAAACAGACAGCAGGAAATTATCTTTAGCTTATTGTGCACACCACACATTCCATACACATGTTAATGCAGAAATGTATATTACCTGTGAAAGTTTACATGTTTACAGACAGCAATGAAGTTAACATGGCCCTGACAAGAGTCATCCTTTTAGAGGCTACAAAGGATGCTGAGACACTGAGACACATTTATTCAGGCATCCTGCTTCATCCAACCTCAGACTACCTCATTAACTGTTTCATCAAAGCTTACTTCCAGGACACATTCAAAAGATGCTAACCCCAGTTGATCCAGCCTCAGACTGTCTCACTTAGGACTTCATTTATGCCCTGTACTTTCAGAGCACACAGAGACTGGGCAAAAACTATTATAGCTAGCTTTTCTTAGGGCTCCCAACAGACAATTTTAAGAGAATGAATCCCGGGAGGCGACCTAAGCCACAGCAGCAGCGGTCGCCATCTTGGTCCGGGACCCGCCGAACTTAGGAAATTAGTCTGAACAGGTGAGAGGGTGCGCCAGAGAACCTGACAGCCTCTGGAACAGGCAGAAGCACAGAGGGGCTGAGGCAGCACCCTGTGTGGGCCGGGGACAGCCGGCCACCTTCCGGACCAGAGGACAGGTGCCCGCCCGGCTGGGGAGGCGACCTAAGCCACAGCAGCAGCGGTCGCCATCTTGGTCCGGGACCCGCCGAACTTAGGAAATTAGTCTGAACAGGTGAGAGGGTGCGCCAGAGAACCTGACAGCTTCTGGAACAGGCAGAAGCACAGAGGCGCTGAGGCAGCACCCTGTGTGGGCCGGGGACAGCCGGCCACCTTCCGGACCGGAGGACAGGTGCCCACCCGGCTGGGGAGGCGGCCTAAGCCACAGCAGCAGCGGTCGCCATCTTGGTCCCGGGACTCCAAGGAACTTAGGAATTTAGTCTGCTTAGGTGAGAGTCTGTACCACCTGGGAACTGCCAAAGCAACACAGTGTCTGAGAAAGGTCCTGTTTTGGGCCTTCTTCTTCGGCCAGGAGGAGGTCCAAATACAAGATATCTGTGCACCTTCCCTGTAAGAGAGCTTGCCAGCAGAGAGTGCTCTGAGCACTGAAACTCAGAGGAGAGAATCTGTCTCCCAGGTCTGCTGATAGACGGTAACAGAATCACCAGAAGAACAATCTCTAAACAGAGTCAACTATAACTACTAACTCCAGAGATTACCAGATGGCGAAAGGTAAACGGAGGAATCTTACTAACAGGAACCAAGACCACTCACCATCACCAGAACCCAGCACACCCACTTCGCCCAGTCCAGGGAACCCCAACACACCTGAGAACCTAGACCTAGATTTAAAAGCATATCTCATGATGATGGTAGAGGACATCAAGAAGGACTTTAATAAATCACTTAAAGAAATACAGGAGAACACTGCTAAAGAGTTACAAGTCCTTAAAGAAAAACAGGAAAACACAATCAAACAGGTAGAAGTCCTTACAGAAAAAGAGGAAAAAACATACAAACAGGTGATGGAAATGAACAAAACCATACTAGACCTAAAAAGGGAAGTAGACACAATAAAGAAAACTCAAAGCGAGGCAACACTAGAGATAGAAACCCTAGGAAAGAAATCTGGAACCATAGATTTGAGCATCAGCAACAGAATACAAGAGATGGAAGAGAGAATCTCAGGTGCAGAAGATTCCATAGAGAACATCGGCACAACAATCAAAGAAAATGGAAAATGCAAAAAGATCCTAACTCAAAGTATCCAGGAAATCCAGGACACAATAAGAAGACCAAACGTACGGATAATAGGAGTGGATGAGAATGAAGATTTTCAACTCAAAGGTCCAGCAAACATCTTCAACAAAATTATTGAAGAAAACTTCCCAAATCTAAAGAATGAGATGCATATGAACATACAAGAAGCCTACAGAACTCCAAATAGACTGGACCAGAAAAGAAATTCCTCCCGACACATAATAATCAGAACATCAAATGCACTAAATAAAGATAGAATACTAAAAGCAGTAAGGGAAAAAGGTCAAGTAACATATAAAGGCAAGCCTATCAGAATTACACCAGATTTTTCACCAGAGACTATGAAAGCCAGAAGAGCCTGGACAGATGTTATACAGACACTAAGAGAACACAAACTGCAGCCCAGGCTACTATACCCAGCCAAACTCTCAATTATCATAGAGGGAGAAACCAAAGTATTCCACGACAAAACCAAATTCACGCATTATCTCTCCACGAATCCAGCCCTTCAAAGGATAATAACAGAAAAAAACCAATACAAGAACGGGAACAACGCCCTAGAAAAAACAAGAAGGTAATCCCTCAACAAACCTAAAAGAAGACAGCCACAAGAACAGAATGCCACCTTTAACAACTAAAATAACAGGAAGCAACAATTACTTTTCCTTAATATCTCTTAACATCAATGGTCTCAACTCGCCAATAAAAAGACATAGACTAACAAACTGGCTACACAAACAAGACCCAACATTTTGCTGCTTACAGGAAACTCATCTCAGAGAAAAAGATAGACACTACCTCAGAATGAAAGGCTGGAAAACAATTTTCCAAGCAAATGGTATGAAGAAACAAGCAGGAGTAGCCATCCTAATATCTGATAAGATTGACTTCCAACCCAAAGTCATCAAAAAAGACAAGGAGGGACACTTCATTCTCATCAAAGGTAAAATCCTCCAAGAGGAACTCTCAATTCTGAATATCTATGCTCCAAATACAAGAGCAGCCACATTCACTAAAGAAACTTTAGTAAAGCTCAAAGCACACATTGCGCCTCACACAATAATAGTGGGAGACTTCAACACACCACTTTCACCAATAGACAGATCATGGAAACAGAAACTAAACAGGGACACACTGAAACTAACAGAAGTGATGAAACAAATGGATCTGACAGATATCTACAGAACATTTTATCCTAAAACAAAAGGATATACCTTCTTCTCAGCACCTCATGGTACCTTCTCCAAAATTGACCACATAATAGGTCACAAATCAGGCCTCAACAGATTCAAAAATATTGAAATTGTCCCATGTATCCTATCAGATCACCATGCACTAAGGCTGATCTTCAATAACAAAATAAATAACAGAAAGCCAACATTCACATGGAAACTGAACAACACTCTTCTCAATGATACCTTGGTCAAGGAAGGAATAAAGAAAGAAATTAAAGACTTTTTAGAGTTTAATGAAAATGAAGCCACAACGTACCCAAACCTTTGGGACACAATGAAAGCATTTCTAAGAGGGAAACTCATAGCTATGAGTGCCTTCAAGAAAAAACGGGAGAGAGCACATACTAGCAGCTTGACAACACATCTAAAAGCTCTAGAAAAAAAGGAAGCAAATTCACCCAAGAGGAGTAGACGGCAGGAAATAATCAAACTCAGGGGTGAAATCAACCAAGTGGAAACAAGAAGAACTATTCAAAGAATTAACCAAACGAGGAGTTGGTTCTTTGAGAAAATCAACAAGATAGATAAACCCTTAGCTAGACTCACTAAAGGGCACAGGGACAAAATCCTAATTAACAAAATCAGAAATGAAAAGGGAGACATAACAACAGATCCTGAAGAAATCCAAAACACCATCAGATCCTTCTACAAAAGGCTATACTCAACAAAACTGGAAAACCTGGACGAAATGGACAAATTTCTGGACAGATACCAGGTACCAAAGTTGAATCAGGATCAAGTTGACCTTCTAAACAGTCCCATATCCCCTAAAGAAATAGAAGCAGTTATTAATAGTCTCCCAGCCAAAAAAAGCCCAGGACCAGACGGGTTTAGTGCAGAGTTCTATCAGACCTTCAAAGAAGATCTTACTCCAGTTCTGCACAAACTTTTTCACAAGATAGAAGTAGAAGGTATTCTACCCAACTCATTTTATGAAGCCACTATTACTCTGATACCTAAACCACAGAAAGATCCAACAAAGATAGAGAACTTCAGACCAATTTCTCTTATGAACATCGATGCAAAAATTCTTAATAAAATTCTCGCTAACCGAATCCAAGAACACATTAAAGCAATCATCCATCCTGACCAAGTAGGTTTTATTCCAGGGATGCAGGGATGGTTTAATATACGAAAATCCATCAATGTAATCCATTATATAAACAAACTCAAAGACAAAAACCACATGATCATCTCGTTAGATGCAGAAAAAGCATTTGACAAGATCCAACACCCATTCATGATAAAAGTTCTGGAAAGATCAGGAATTCAAGGCCAATACCTAAACATGATAAAAGCAATCTACAGCAAACCAGTAGCCAACATCAAAGTAAATGGAGAGAAGCTGGAAGCAATCCCACTAAAATCAGGGACTAGACAAGGCTGCCCACTTTCTCCCTACCTTTTCAACATAGTACTTGAAGTATTAGCCAGAGCAATTCGACAACAAAAGGAGATCAAGGGGATACAAATTGGAAAAGAGGAAGTCAAAATATCACTTTTTGCAGATGATATGATAGTATATATAAGTGACCCTAAAAATTCCAACAGAGAACTCCTAAACCTGATAAACAGCTTCGGTGAAGTAGCTGGATATAAAATTAACTCAAACAAGTCAATGGCCTTTCTCTACACAAAGAATAAACAGGCTGAGAAAGAAATTAGGGAAACAACACCCTTCTCAATAGCCACAAATAATATAAAATATCTCGGCGTGACTCTAACGAAGGAAGTGAAAGATCTGTATGATAAAAACTTCAAGTCCCTGAAGAAAGAAATTAAAGAAGATCTCAGAAGATGGAAAGATCTCCCATGCTCATGGATTGGCAGGACCAACATTGTAAAAATGGCTATCTTGCCAAAAGCAATCTACAGATTCAATGCAATCCCCATTAAAATTCCAACTCGATTCTTCAACGAATTAGAAGGAGCAATTTGCAAATTCATCTGGAATAACAAAAAACCGAGGATAGCAAAAACTCTTCTCAAGGATAAAAGAACCTCTGGTGGAATCACCATGCCTGACCTAAAGCTTTACTACAGAGCAATTGTGATAAAAACTGCATGGTACTGGTATAGAGACAGACAAGTGGACCAATGGAATAGAATTGAAGACCCAGAAATGAACCCACACACCTATGGTCACTTGATCTTCGACAAGGGAGCCAAAACCATCCAGTGGAAGAAAGACAGCATTTTCAACAATTGGTGCTGGCACAACTGGTTGTTATCATGTAGAAGAATGCGAATCGATCCATACTTATCTCCTTGTACTAAGGTCAAATCTAAGTGGATCAAGGAACTTCACATAAAACCAGAGACACTGAAACTTATAGAGGAGAAAGTGGGGAAAAGCCTTGAAGATATGGGCACAGGGGAAAAATTCCTGAACAGAACAGCAATGGCTTGTGCTGTAAGATCGAGAATTGACAAATGGGACCTAATGAAACTCCAAAGTTTCTGCAAGGCAAAAGACACTGTCTATAAGACAAAAAGACCACCAACAGACTGGGAAAGGATCTTTACCTATCCTAAATCAGATAGGGGACTAATATCCAACATATATAAAGAACTCAAGAAGGTGGACCTCAGAAAATCAAATAACCCCCTTAAAAAATGGGGCTCAGAACTGAACAAAGAATTCTCACCTGAGGAATACCGAATGGCAGAGAAGCACCTGAAAAAATGTTCAACATCCTTAATCATCAGGGAAATGCAAATCAAAACAACCCTGAGATTCCACCTCACACCAGTGAGAATGGCTAAGATCAAAAATTCAGGTGACAGCAGATGCTGGCGAGGATGTGGAGAAAGAGGAACACTCCTCCATTGTTGGTGGGATTGCAGGCTTGTACAACCACTCTGGAAATCAGTCTGGCGGTTCCTCAGAAAATTGGACATAGTACTACCGGAGGATCCAGCAATACCTCTCCTGGGCATATATCCAGAAGAAGCCCCAACTGGTAAGAAGGACACATGCTCCACTATGTTCATAGCAGCCTTATTTATAATAGCCAGAAACTGGAAAGAACCCAGATGCCCCTCAACAGAGGAATGGATACAGAAAATGTGGTACATCTACACAATGGAGTACTACTCAGCTATTAAAAAGAATGAATTTATGAAATTCCTAGCCAAATGGATGGACCTGGAGAGCATCATCCTGAGTGAGGTAACACAATCACAAAGGAACTCACACAATATGTACTCACTGATAAGTGGATACTAGCCCAAAACCTAGGATACCCACGATATAAGATACAATTTCCTAAACACATGAAACTCAAGAAAAATGAAGACTGAAGTGTGGACACTATGCCCCTCCTTAGAAGTGGGAACAAAACACCCATGGAAGGAGTTACAGAAACAAAGTTTGGAGCTGAGATGAAAGGATGGACCATGTAGAGACTGCCATATCCAGGGATCCACCCCATAATCAGCTTCCAAATGCTGACACCATTGCATACACTAGCAAGATTTTACTGAAAGGACCCAGATGTAGCTGTCTCTTGTGAGACTATGCCGGGGCCTAGCAAACACAGAAGTGGATGCTCACAGTCAGCTAATGGATGGATCACAGGGCTCCCAATGGAGGAGCTAGAGAAAGTACCCAAGGAGCTAAAGGGATCTTCAACCCTATAGGTGGAACAACATTATGAACTAACCAGTACCCCTGAGCTCTTGACTCTAGCTGCATATGTATCAAAAGATGGCCTAGTCGGCCATCACTGGAAAGAGAGGCCCATTGGACACGCAGACTTTGTGTGCCCCGGTACAGGGGAACGCCAGGGCCAAAGGGGGGGAGTGGGTGGGTAGGGGAGTGGGGGTGGGTGGGTATGGGGGACTTTTGGTATAGCATTGGAAATGTAAATGAGCTAAATACCTAATAAAAAATGGAAAAAAAAAAAAAAAAAAAAAAAGAGAATGAATCCCCCATTAATAAGAGGCACAGTGAGTAGGTTTGATCATTCAGTGGGTGATGGATGTTTGTCATTATTTTAGGGGGTTAGTCACACATTTGTTAATGATCTTGGTCAGGGAAGAAGCATAGTAAAGGAGGTTAGATTCAGGGATTTACTTCTCACCTTCTCTTTCCTCTATCATTTCTCTCTTATCTAGTATCAGGGGAAGAGGGGGGAAGAGATAAAAAGAAAGAGGGAGGTATAGAAATAATGAGATAAAAGGGTAGATAATTGAATTCTCGACCAAAGAATGTAAGCAAGGAAATACTTTACATCTGTAGGAATATTATACAAATTTAAGGTTATTTTTGCTCTGTATTTGTACCGAACATATTTGAATATGTGTTCAATGTACTGTATACTGTTTAAGGTATCGTTCCTTTGTAATTCTATAAAATGTAATGTTAAGTTCTAGTCCTTTTGAAAGCTGCTATTACTAACTGTTTAGAATAAATAAGAATGCTAGTAGGTAGTCAATCAAACTTGTAGTCATGTTAGGTGTTAATTTAGATAATTACAGAATAGGCTTTATTTAGCTTATTGCAAATACTTTCTATGTTGAACATATAACAAATAGCCACAAACAGAAAATGCTTGCCAATTCAGATATACTATGGATGACAGATAGTCATCAAAAATCTCAAAGATCTACAGAATATGGCATATAAAGATGTTTTATTAACATGACAGTGAGACAAGACTGCTCCTGCTACTTCAAAGAAGATAATGAGCAATCTTGTATCCTGGGTCTCTGTGAGACCAGTAAGTGCAGGAGAGCGCATGGACCACAGACGCAACAGAGCTTCTTGGACAGGGTTCCTTCGGGCCTTCATCCTCAGCCTCCCTGAGGCCAGGCAGAGCTGAGACCCAGACCTCTAGGCACCCTCCCCGCCAAAGAAGAGGTGACCTCCAGGGAGGGCTCTGACCCCTGGACTCAGGTGAGAGAGCCATCTTGTATTCCGGGTCTCTCAGAGACAAGTCTGCACTGGAGAGCCCCAGGGCTGCAGAAGCAAAAGAGGTACTTGGACAGTGTCCCTTCAGGACTTCATTCTCAGACAGGAGGCAGAGCTGAGACCCAGACTTATGAGCATCTTCCCCTGCCAGAGGAGACTTGGTCTCCAGGGATGGCTCTGACTCTGGGCCTCAGGTGAGAGCACCATCTTGTATCCCAAGTCTCTCATTGACCAGTCCAAGCAGGAGAGCACACAGGTAGCAGAAGCAACAGAGTTTCTTGGACAGGTTCCCATCACTCCTACATCGTCAGCCAGGAGGCAGAGCTAAGACCCAGACCACTGGTTACCTCCCCTGCCAGAGTAGAGTCAGCCTGCAGGAAGGGCTCTTACCTTGGGACTCAGGTGAGAGCGACATCTTGTATCCAGGGTCTCTTATAGACCATTCTGCACAGGAGAATGTGGGGGCCACAGCAGCAACAGAGCTTCTTGGACAGGGTCCCTTTGGGCCTTCATCCTCAGCCAGGAGGCAGAGTTGAGATCCAGACCTCTAGGAACTTTCCCCACCAGAGGAGAATTGGCCTCACGTGAGGGTTCCTACTCTGGGACTCAGGTAAGAGTGCCATCTAGTATCCCGGGTCTCTTAGAGACCAATCCATGCAGGTGAGCACAAAGGACCATTAAAGCAACAGAGCTTCTTGGACAGTGTCCCTCGGGACTTCATCCTTAGCCAGGAGGCAGAGCTGAGACCCAGGCCTCTGGGAACCTTCCCCACCAGAGGAGAGTCAGCCTCCAGTAAGGGCTCTGGCCCCAGGACTTAGTTGACAGAGCCATCTTGTATCCTGGGTCTCCCAGAGTCCAGTCCATACAGGACAGCATGCAGTCCATAGAAGCAACAGAGCTTGTTGGACAAGGTCCCTTTAGGCCTTCATCTTCAGCCAGGTGGCAAAGCTGAGACCCATACCTCTGGGAACCTTCCCTACCAAAGGAGAGTTGTTCTCCGGAGACGGCTCTGACCCCAGGACTCAGGTGAGATCTCCATCTAGTATCCAGGGTCTATCAGAGAACAGTCCATGGAGGACAGCACACGGGCTGCAGGATCAAGAGATCTTGAACAGGGTCCCTTCGGGCCTTCGTCTTCAGCCAGCAGGCAGAGCTGAGACCCAGACTTCTGAGTCTGAGTCTTACCAGAGGAGAGTCGGCCTCCAGGGAGGGCTCTGACCCTCAGGTGAGAGTGCCATCTTGTATCCCATGTCTCTCAGAGAAAGACATTAGGGAATCAACACCCTTCACAATAGTCACAAATAATATAAAATACCTTGGTGTGACTCTAAGGAAGTGAAAGATCTGTATGATAAGAACTTCAAGTCTCTGAAGAAAGAAATTGAAGAAGATGTCAGAAGATGGAAAGATCTCTCCAATACAGGGGAATGCCAGGGCAAGGAAATGGGAGTGGGTGGGTTGGGAAGCAGGCCATGGGGAGGTGTATAGGGGACTTTTGGGATAGCATTTGAAATGTAAATGAAGAAAATATCTAATAACAAAAAGAAATAAGTACACACATATAAATAAATAAATAGACTTTGATATTTTTAAATATCCAGTTAAAAGAGGTTAGAGTAATAGGTACTCAACAGATGGTTGCTGAATGAAGTAATTGATTCAGTTTACTTCATTTTTAGAATCTACAAAATTGACAAAAATAAAGAGCAACCTGGGACACCCCCACACCAGCAAGGAGAAACACATTGGATAGTGATTTAACAGCCTAGTTCCTTTCAAATATTTATAGGACATTGTTATGAGTTTTATAAATCACATGATAATCCTTTTTCCTGGTTTGCATCTGAGATTTTTTCATAACAGAGAACCTAAGTATGTTCAAAAGCAAGTATTTCAGTATTGACACCTGTAATCCCTCTTGTTATTGTCAAGATTTCTCTGGGGTCAGGACACATTCACTACTGCCGTAATGCTCCAGCATTACAGCTGGAGCAGTAAATTTATAATGACCCTTCTATCTGCCTTCCACCTTACATGTATAGCAGTATTTGCATGTCCCCCTAATTCTGGATTTCAAAGTATTAGAACATTATAGGTATGTAGTTATATACTTCTTCAATATTTACCTTAAGAAGATATAAGTTCTCATGCAGGTTAGAGGCATTGAATCTTTGAACAACACAAAAGGACATTAGACTATGTTGGCTCTGCTGTTATATCAGCATTCACAACAAGAGAACAGACTGTTCATACTTGGTTCTTGCTTACAGCAAGTATTATGTGGCAGTCTTTGTGGCAATGATTACAGTGTGGACCCACAAATTCCAGTTTGGGTCATCTTTTCACGTTATCAGTAAGCAGAACACAAGGTATCACCTTTTCTGTGAGCCTTCTGTTTGGTCCAAGTTCCTAGCTAGTCAGGATTTGCAGTTGGCAAGAATAGTATCTCTGAGTGGTTGCTTTCAGAGTGCTGAGCTTTTGTGCTCAAGAAAATGTTACCATGGCAAGAGTGGTCCATCCACCGATAGGATCAGTGTGATTCTGGAAGAGATTAAACAACCCACTGTGGTGTAATTCCATGGCTTTTTAATGTACCTCTGAGAAATCTTTCAAAGCTGCTGTTATCCCTGAAGGGTGCATATTCACAGAATCTGCTTAATAACAAATATATTTGGAATAACTAGTTATAGAGGTTCCGATCCAAATTTTTTTAGAACTATTTTTTATGATTGTATTTGGAATTTATTTATGTACTTTTCAGTCAATTCCAAAGTGAAATATCTCCCACAGAACTTAGCTGGGTGTTGGGAGAATATAGAATAAATCCTTCATGTCCTCAGTGAGCTTGCAAGCTAGTGGCAAGAGTATAGTGGGGTTTAGTAGTTATAGTTTAATGACATCCCATGGTCTAAGGAGGTAATGGCAGTAAATCCTGTTGCAGGGCTGCTTTTGTGGAGTTAGTGAGGACAAATAACAGGTGCCTTAAGGGTGGGGGAAACAGGGAACTGTCAACAGTTACTAAGATAAGTCAAGGAGGAGAAAGATGTTAGGAAAGGTGACAAAGAGGTGGAGGCAGGGTTTTTGAAGTAGGATTCTGTCTGTGCCAAGGAGCCTGAGTTCCATCATCAATATACGAAAAACACTGTACTATAGTGGACTGGTCTGATGCTGCTTGTATTATAAAGCTAAATACTGGTTCTCCAGATCTGGTTGCCTGCTGAAGAGCAGATCCTCACATATACCAAATGATGCTATGTAAACATTGCTCCCCAATTTAACTGATCAATAAAAAACTAGAGCCTGTGATTGGTCAATAAAAGAAGAAAGGTCAGACTTGAGGATTTAGTGAGGGGGGTGCAGGGAGACAGAGAAGGGGGAAAAGGGAACAGAAGTGGAGAAAGCCTCTTCAAGAGGAGATGGATCATGAGCATGTATCCAGGAAAAATGGTAAGTGATAAGGGGCATATGGCTAGGAAATAAGTTAGAATAGCTCCAAACCTGCCCAACCTAGGCTTACAGCTTGTAAATAAAATACTTGAATCATGTGTCTTTTATATGGACTAGCTGGAATTATAAATAAATACTACACTGTACCTAAACTGCTCATTTTTGCTGTCTTGACACAAATCTAGACATCACTGTAAACTGGAAACCTCAACTGAGAAAATGCCTTCATCAGTTTGGCTTATAGGTAAGTCTATGAAAATTTTCTTGAATAATAATTGATGTGAGAGAGCCCAGCCCACTGTGAGCAGAGTCAGCCCTGGTCAGTTGGCCCTGGGTTGTATAAGAAAACAGGATGAGCAAACTCTGGGAAGCAAGCCAGGAAGTGTTCCTCCATAGTCTCTTCTTCAGTTCCTGTCCCCCAGGTTCTTGACTTGCATCCCTCCTGTGTCTTTCTTCAATGATGGGCTGCTATCTGTAAATGAAATCAACCTTTCTTCCCCCAAGTCATTTTTATTGTGCTCTTCATCATAGTAATTGGACTATGATCTAGCAATCTAGGACCGTGCCATTCACAAAGCTCTTTGAGTTGCAGTTAAAATACTTGCAAGTTTCTAAAAACAAGGTAACTCACCCTTCTCCATTTATTTTTTTATCCTTGAAAAAGCTCCCTCTTCTAGAAAGGTAGAAGTGCTTAAAATGACTTTGGTTTTGCTTTTGAATCAACAAATAGAAATAAGAGCCTATGAGGCATATTGGACAGGTTCTTACTGCAAAGAACCAACCACAGTAGTAGCCCAAAGAGTAAAGTAGCTATCCATACAATGCAGGCAAATTGTGTCATGCTACATAGCTTCAATTCAACTTGGCACCAGCTGGAGTCAACTGGGAATATGGAACCTTGGTTTGACAAATTCCTCCTCCAGAATGACATACAGGCAGGCCTATGGTGCATTGTTTTGATTGATGATTTCTGTAGGAGGACCCAGCCCTGTGGATAGTAGTGTTATGCCCGAGTCCACGGGA
Source organism: Mus musculus (assembly GCF_000001635.26). Classification (NCBI taxonomy): domain Eukaryota; kingdom Metazoa; phylum Chordata; class Mammalia; order Rodentia; family Muridae; genus Mus; species Mus musculus. The sequence continues at coordinate 15,252,423 of NC_000067.6, read as the reverse complement.
AACCCAGAGGAGCTCAAGAATTGAGCAGTCCACTGCAACTTGCTAAAGAGTCTTTTATTGTTTCAACTTTGAACTTGGATCACATGCCTAGCACTCACCAGGTGAATGCTGGCAAGACATCCTGAGTCCGGAAAACAATGGGTTTACATACAGTATAGTAAGGAATCCTCTGAATGTTCACAGAAAAGGGGAGTGGAGGGCGGTAATCATTTGGTGGGATGGAAATGAAGCTGGTGGGGGGGGGTTAATGGGTGTCTGTTCAGGGATTAATTTTATGGCTGGTCATAATTGTCTGTGACCTCTGATTACCTTTTCTCCATGATTTAAATGTGGGGACCTAATCTCCCTTGAGTTTGTTATTTCTTTAAGGTTTCAAGGACAGGCACCTGGCAGGTTCTGCTACTTATCAGGAAGAGAGCTGGTTTTTGGAGATGCAGAGGCAGGGAGGATGTCTTGCACTATCTCCTCAGGATGTTTCCATTAAGGGGAAGTTTTAAGGGTAGTGCCATTCTAACCCTAGACTGGGTCTCCTCGGAGTGGCCAGGGAGTGGGGGGGAAGCCCAGGGCTTGCTGCAGGAGGACGAAGCACAGAAACCAGCTGAGTATCATGCTTGCTGCAGGCTGGAGGGAGTATGGGAGCTTCTGTGTGTGTGTGTGTGTGTGTGTGTGTGTGTGTGTGTGTGTGTGTGTGTTGTGTGTGGGGGGGTAAACGCAGAGGAAAACTGTCTGTACACAACACTGAAATCTCTCTGGTGAGACTTTTAAGAAACCGTGGAAACAAATATCCACAGAGAGTTAGCATCAGTAATTTGGGGGTTATAACAGTAGCACACCTCAGATGATGGTCCTGGATGCTATAGTAATGCAGTATGAGCAAGCACTAGGAGAAAGCCAGTAAGCAGCATTCCTCCATGGCTTCTAAATCAGTTTCTGGTTCCGTGTTCCTGCCTTGAGTTCCTGACAGCTTTCCTGAGTGATGGACAAGTTGTAAGATGAAATAAACTCTTTGCTTTCCCAGCTGATTTTGATTATGGTGTTTTATTATGGCATGAGTAAACTCTAACCAATCAAGAGTGATGTACATTGCATGTACTGACCTGTAATGCCATTCCACAGGGCAAACAGAAAGATGGTAATAATTTGAATTGTTGGTAACACAACTGAAAGACAGCCATTATTTTTCTGTTGCCTTCACCACCATTCTTAATCATGTTAAAAGCTTAAAAAAAAGTGAGGAAATTATAAAAAGTCCAATTAAGAAGTTAAACAAGGAATTATCTATGTAGAAGCTTTTATATTTTTAAAATATTTATTTATTTATTTTACGTATATGAATACACTATCACTATTTTCAGACACACCAGAAGAGGGAAATCCCATTACAGGTGGTTGTGAGCCACCATGTGGTTGCTGGGAATTGAACTCAGGACCTCTGGAAGAGTAGTCAGTGCTTTTATCCACTGAGCCATCTCTCCAGTCCACTTGTACATTTTTTGACTGCAACCATAGTAAAATTATGTTTTACATTAATCTTCAAAGACACAAAAAATGGAAACAAAAATCACTGCAAAACAGTAATTAGCCTCATTATGTATAATGCACTCCAGTGTTTCCTATTCCAATGTTATTTTTATCATCTCTTCACAGTATAGTACATTTAATGATTGTGGATATAAAAATTCAATGTAAGGAACAAGGAGAACGGAACAGTCTGTTCTCAATAATGGGAGCTATAAGACCCAGAATTTGAAATCAGACCAAGATTTAAGACCTGATTCACAATTTATCAAGCCTGCGGTTTGTAACATTTCCTCTCGGGGACACAAGATTATTACAGAGTACGCACCCCTCGAGGGCTTTCTTCATTCCAGGCCGGGTGATAGTGTAAAAAACATGAGCAATGAATATCAATGATAAGTGCCAAGTCAGGACTACTGTTTGTGGAAATAAGATGGACCCTTGAAAATGGTCTGCAATGGAAGAGCTCAGAAATACTGAATAAGAACTATACAGTCAATGGAGGTTTCCTTTAAGCTTTTATCAAAAAAGACATGATTAAAGTAGTTTCAAACATCCTGAAATACACATGTGTGTTTAAGATTATAAAAACAAAGCAATGCTATACTTTCAGTAGAGGTGAGTATCAACCTTCCTTGCCGAGTCCCCTTGTGAGTCCGTACAGCACATCTCCCTCTTCCCAGGAGCAACCACAGCTCTGACCGCTAGTCGTCTTCCTTTTGTTTGACTCCATGGTTTTCTGGCATTTTCACAAAATTTTCAACAATGAGTTGTTTGCATTTACATCATTTTGATGTTACAACTATGTAATCGCTTTTTGTTTAATATCTTCTGTCATTTTTTTTTCTCCTTCATATCACCTTGATGATATCCATCCAGGATATCAAAATTGTTTACTTCCCAGTTACCCATGGTTTATTTCTGCAGCATGTGCTTGGTCAAAGTGTGGATATTTCCAGTTTATAAGTTTTTTTTGTGTGTGTGTGTTACAATCAATATATCTATGGTCATAGACATTTTCTATGTGTTTACTGAGTACCCAGGGTAACCATATAAAATATAGGTCATTTAATTAAAAGGAAATATTTTAATAAATATGTCCCATGATATATCTGAGGCATATTTATACTAAAATTTTTACTTTAACCTAAGAAATTCATATCTTTATTTGATAAATCTGACTACCCTGTGAAATTCTCATCCTGAGAATGAAATTGCTAAGCCACAGGGAACACACAGTTTCAATTCTCTGGGTGTTGTCAAAATGTTCTCTAAAATAATAGAAACAATTTTCTGCACACACCTCACTTCCAGAAGAGTGAATTCTTGCTGCTCCATATCATCATTGCTATGGGCTTGTTTGTATGCCTCAAAATTTATACAGTCAAATATGAACCCTCAATGTTACTGCTTTCAGAGGTAGGCTTACATGTGTATTTCAGAATGTTTGAAACTACTTTAATCCTATCTTTTTTGATAAAAGGAATGAATTATGGCTAAAAGGTATCATAAGGATGTTGTTGTAATATAATCTATAAAAGGAAAAAAAAAAAAGAGAGATCAGAGATTTTACTACACATGTCCAGACAGGCCAGGCCTTGTGAAGATGGTGGAAGGATAGACTCATTCAAGTCAGGCAGAGAGGGCTCACTTGGAAACAACCTTGTTAACAGCACGACTGTAGTAGTTACTTCTCATAGGGCTGGAATCCCCACAGCTGAGAGAAATTATTTCATGGAGGAATGAATCTATTTTGGCTCATGGTTTCAGACAGTTACAGTTCATTGTGTCAGCGAGGGTGTGGGGAGCTGACAAGTTTACAGAGACCAGAGTATGTGCCAAAGTCTTCTCATATCATTGCAGTCCAGGAATCAGAGTGGGTAACAGAAACCACAATCCGATATAATCTTCAAAAGCTAGCCTGTATTGAGCTACTTCTGCCAATGGGCCCCACCTCCTAAAAGGTTCCAGAACCTTTCAAAATGGCACCACCAATTGGTTCCCAAGCATATAAACATTAGCCTGTGGGGAAACAGTTCATATTCAAGTCACAACATTAACTTTTTCTTTATGGCATTCAGTACTGCAGATAATGAGTATCTTACAATCTAAGGTATTTTGTTAGAATAGCCCTACAGCAAATACACTCACCTGCATTTGGTTTGTCAGACTGTATTAGTCACAATTCCTTCACCATGACAAGCATCTGGGAACAGCAATTTAAGAGGAAGGATGTAGTTTGACTCACAGTGTAAAAAGTTACAGTCTGTAGCCAGCTGGCGGCATTGTGTCCAAGCCTTGGGATAGTAGACCACCCTGGCAGAAGGACATGGGGCAGGGAGACTTCATGGAAGCCAGGAAGCAGACAGGAGTAATATTAAGAGGCCTGAACCAAGATACATGCTCAAAGGCACATGGTTAGCAATTACTTCCCCACTGGCTCCATTTCCACCCCCCAACCCCCATCCCGCCAATTTCTCATATACTATTCAGAATCTAAATCCATCAGTGCCTTAAACTTTTGGCTGGGTCAGGGCATTGTACACTGTGCCTATCTCTGTATAAATCTTCTCACATACATGTGGAGAAGGCAGACTTTACAAGTCTTCTAGTCATCCTTTGATGTAACCACACTGGTGAAGATTAACCATAACAGTTTAATTTTGTGAGTATGTTGATGGAAAATGGTTTTTTGGATCTTAATGCATGTTCCTTTGATTACTAATGAAGTTGGATATCTTTTATGTTTTATACTGGGCATTTGCATTTTCTCTTCTGTGATGTCTTCACATGCTTTTGTCTGTTTCCTTCTCTTATATATATTTCTACTGTTAAATAGCTAGTTAATGAAGTCCTTGGGTGAGTCATGCATTCTAAACATTGTTGGGTAATATATGTCTCAAATTTTCATGTTCTTTATACTATGTTTAGACAAATCAAACCATTGATTCTGATGAAACTAAAGTTATTCATCTTTCCCTTTATGGTTTATTTTCATTGCTCTCATTTCAGAAATTCTTTTCCTCACTTGATATGACAAATGCTTTTTGATACTTTCCTCTAAACGTTTACTCTTTTTCCTTTTATACTCTACGTTTGTTCTGTCAGTGATTTATTTTTGTGCTGGAGAAGTAGAATCAAGCCTCACTTTGGTTCCCTCAGCATAACCACTCACTGCATCCGTGTGACTGTAGACACTTTGCTATAAGTCTCTACAATATCAGTTACCAAGTTACATGCCTATTGAAACCTGTTTGAGACGTTTGCCCTGCTTTATTAACTAAGCCCAATATGGCTCTCATACAAGTTTCTTAATTGCTAGAATCTCATATTGCCAGTGGAGCAAGACCTCTCATGTTTTAATTCTTCATAAAATGAGTTATTTTTATTTAATGTGTTTGAGTGTTTAACTGTATGTATATGAACCACATGTGTGTCAAGAATTCTCATCTTACTCTCCCAACCAAAAAAGCCCAGAACCAGATGGGTTTAGTGCAGAGTTCTATCAGACCTTCAAAGAAGATCTAATTCCAGTTCTTCACAAACTATTCCACAAAATAGAAGCAGAAGGTACTCTACCCAACTCATTCTATGAAGCCACAATTACTCTGATACCTTAACCACAGAGAGACCCAACAAAGATAGAGAACTTCAGACCGATTTCCCTTATGAATATCGATGCAAAAATACTCAATAACATTCTCGCTAACTGAATCCAAGAACACATCAAAACAATCATTCATCCTGACCAAGTAGGTTTCATTCCAGAGATGCAGGGATGGTTTAATATACAGAAATCCATCAACTTAATCCACTATAAAAACAAACTCAAAGACAAAAATCATCTCCTTAGATGCTGAGAAAGCATTTGACAAAATCCAACACCCATTCATGATAAGTCTTGAAAAGATCAGGAATTCAAGGCCTATACCTAAACATGATAAGAGCAATCTACAGCAAACGAGTAGCCAACATCAAAGTAAATGGTGAGAAGCTGGAAGCAATCCCATTAAAATCAGGGACTAGACAAGGCTGCCCACTTTCTGCCTACCTATTCAACATTGTACTTGAAGTCCTAGCCAGAGCAATTCGACAACAAAAAGATATCAAGGGGATACAAATTGGAAAGGAAGAAGTCATAATATCACTTTTTGCAGATGAAATGATAGTATATATAAGTGACCCTATAAATTCTACCAGAGAACTCCTAAAACTGATAAACAGCTTCAGTGAAGTAGCTGGATATAAAATTAACTCAAACAAGTCAATGGCCTTTCTCTATACAAAGGATAAACAGGCTGAGAAAGAAATTAGGGAAACAACACCCTTCTCAATAGTCACAAATAATATAAAATACCTTGGCGTGACTCTAACTAAGGAAGTGAAAGATCTGTATGATAAGAACTTCAAGTCTCTGAAGAAAGAAATTAAAGAAGATCTCAGAAGATGGAAAGATCTCCCATGCTCATGGATTGGCAGGATCAACATTGTAAAAATGGCTATCTTGCCAAAAGCAATCTACAGCTTCAATGCAATCCCCATCAAAATTCCAACTCAATTCTTCAACGAATTAGAAAGAGCAATCTGCAAATTCATCTGGAATAACAAAAAACCTAGGATAGCAAAAACTCTTCTCAAGGATAAAAAAACCTCTGGTGGAATCACCATGCCTGACCTAAAGCTGTACTACAGAGCAATTTTGATAAAAAATGCATGGTACTGGTATAGCTACAGACAAGTATACCAATGGAATAGAATTGAAGACCCAGAAATGAACCCACACATCTATGGTCACTTGATCTTTGACAATGCAGCTAAAACCATCCAGTGGAAAAAAGACAGCATTTTCAACAAATGGTGCTGGCACAACTGGTGGTTATCATGTAGAAGAATTCGAATTGATTCATTCCTATCTGCTTGTACTAAGGTCAAATCTAAGTGGATTAAGGAACTCCACATAAAACCTGAGACACTGAAACATATAGAGGAAAAAGTAGGGAAAAGCCTCGAAGATATGGGTACAGGGGAAAAATTCCTGAATAGAACAGCAATGGCTTGTGCTGTGAGATCGAGAATTGACAAATGGGACCTCATAAAATTGCAAAGCTTCTGCAAGGCAAAAGAAACCGTCAATAAGACAAAAAGGCCACCAACAGATTGGGAAAGGATCTTTATCTATCCTAAATCAGATAGGGGACTAATATCCAATATATATAAAGAACTCAAGAAGGTGGACTCCAGAAAATCAAATAACCCCATTAAAAAATGGGGCTCAGAGCTAAACAAAGAATTCTCACCTGAGGAATACCGAATGGCTGAGAAGCACCTGAAAAAATGTTCAACATTCTTAATCATCAGAGAAATGCAAATCAAAACAATCCTGAGATTCCACCTCACACCAGTCAGAATGGCTAAGATCAAAAATTCAGGTGACAGCAGATGCTGGCGAGGATGTGGAGAAAGAGGAACACTCCTCCATTGTTGGTGGGATTGCAAGCTTGTACAACTACTCTGGAAATCAGTCTGGCAGTTCCTCAGAAAATTGGACATAGTACTACTGGAGAATCCTGCAATACCTCTCCTGGGCATATCCAGAAGATGTTCCAACTGGTAAGAAGAACACATGCTCCACTATGTTCATAGCAGCCTTATAATAGCCAGAAGCTGAAAAGAACCAAATGCCCCTCAACAGAGGAATGGATACAGAAAATGTGGTACATTTACACAATGGAGTAGTACTCAGCTATTAAAAAGAATGAATTTATGAAATTCCCAGGCAAATGGATGAACCTGGAGGGCATCTTCCTGAGTGAGGTAACCAAATCACAAAAAAACTCACACAATATGTACTCACTGATAAGTGGATATTAGCCCAGAAACTTAGGATATCCAAGATATAAGATACAATTTGCTAAACGCATGAAACTCAAGAATAATGAAGGCCAAAGTGTGGACACTTTGCCCCTTCTTAGAATTGGGAACAAAACACCCATGGAAGGAGTTACAGAGACAAAGTTTGGAGCTATGACGAAAGGATGGACCATCTAGAGACTGCCATATCTGGGGATCCATCCCATAATCAGCTTCCAAACGCTGACACCATTGCATACACTAACCAAGATTTTGCTGAAAGGACCCAGATATAGCTGTCTTTTGTGAGACTATGCTCGGGCCTAGCAAACACAGAAGTGGATGCTCACAGTCAGCTATTGGATGGATCACAGGGACCCCAATGGAGGAGCTAGAAGAGTACCCAAGGAGCTGGGGGGAACTGCAACCCTATAGGTGAAACAACAATATGCACTAACCAGTACCCCACAGGATCTCAAGTTTCTAGCTGCATATGTATCAGAAGATAGCCTAGTCGACCATCAGTGGAAAGAGAGGCCCATTGGTCATGCAAACTTTATATGTCTCAGTACAAGGGAATGCCAGGGTCAAGAATTCGGAGTGGGTGAGTGGGGGAGTGGGTGGGGGAGGGTGTGGGGGACTTTGGGATAGCATTGGAAATGTAAATGAAATAAATACCTAATAAAAAAATAATTCTAATCTTAAACCTACAGAATTTCGGTTTCATCCTTTCATGCACATTTTAAGATGGTCTTTAAATGATTTCTAAATAGGCCTGTTAGAATTTTCACTGTTCTTCATCCGTTTTTTAATTTAGAAAAATCTTTACAACCCGAGGTGCTCACATTGATGAGTACAATCTAAAATGCTGTTCATTGAGGTTCCTTCAAAAGACCTTTAAATAGTGCTATGTAAATTTCCCAATCTTATTGCAGAGCAGCTTTCATTGGATATGTTCCTATATAGTGTGTCCAACCTACATTTGTAAATGTAACAAATTAGTTCCTAATTGATCAGTACAAGGAGAGCAATGGCAATTCTTTGGAATACAGCCACATCAGCTCCTGGGTATTCCAGCAGGTTTGTGTTTTATATACCTGTTAGCAACAGTTGAACACGAAGTCAATAATAATAGAGAAACATAGGAAGCAGTTGAGAATATCTGAGTGTGCACAACCCCCATTGTCTTCCTTTGACCTAGTAATATAGTTGGACATCTTTGAATGTATTTCCTAAAGCCTCATGTGCTGGAAACCGGGTTTCCAATGTGGCAGTATCGAGGAGGGCTCACCTGCAGAAGTGGGTTCATACAGGTCTTCTGGAATGAGTTAACAGTGGAGAGGGCAAATTTTTACAAAGTGACACTAACTCACATGTCTATTATATATGGACAGTTTGCATTCTGCCTCTTCTGTGTGCTGTGATTTAAACAGAGAAGTCTTGGCCATGATTCTACCCTTCGGCCGATTTCAGCAAGTAGAATTGTCAGACAAGTAAGAGTCTGGTTTTATATGTTTTGTTCAGCACAGCATGGATTGGGAGCTTTACTTACTTCCCTTACTACTCATTATTCACTTCCTCCTGGTTTTGCTTGGTTTGTCTTTATCTCCATAACTCAGCAACTTCAATATTTCACTATTTATTATAGGGTATCTTTATATAGAAACAATATAACATCCTAGCCTCAGCATATGCTAGGTAAATGTCTACTCCTCATCTGTATCCCTAGCTCATGCAGAGGATGTCTGTGCAGGTACATGCATTCATACACGCACATGGGGTCCAAAGGCTGATGTCAGGCATTCTGCTCTATCATTCTCTACTTTATTCTCAAGACAGGGTATCTCACTGATCCCAAGATAGACTGACAGCTAGCAAGAACCCAACAAAGCAGTCTTTTTATCCCTATTCTCCTGGACCACAACATGGGAGTGATAGGCAAGTATGAAACCCTACTTGTATTTTTTCATGGGTTGTGGGAGTTTGATCTTGGGTACTTACACTTGTTCAATATGCTCTCACCCTCTGAGCTAGTCCCTGTTGTATCCTTTTAAAGTATATCATATTTTAACTAGGTTTGATATTTTTTCCGACAGTGACAAATTTCTAGAGATTCTCTCTACCCCTAAATATTGTTATTTTTACTATATAAGGAAACAAGTATACTCGAGGTGTGTTAGTGGAAAATAGAGTAGAAACAAGTTCACAATATACATATGTTATATTTGAAAGACTCCAAAAGGAGCCCCTCGCTCAGGCCTCAGGACAATAGCGGACACCCAAGAACTCACGATAGACTGAGCTTGTTGCAAACCACATGAGGCTTTATTCGGGGAAAGCCAGAGCTCTGGGGATGACTCATATCCCACACAGGGGTAGAGAAGTCGACCTTGAGGAGAGAGAGGTCTCAGTTTTTATAGGCCCTCAGGGGGGGAAAGGAGAAGAGGGAGAGTAGGGGATTTCCAGATCTAAACAATGTCTATTCCCAAGAAATGGGTATGGGAGGGGTACAAGGAAAGAGTCTGGTGCAGGTGTAGCAACTCAGGATTGACCGGGCTGTGGTTGCTGGGGAGATTTTCTGACTCTTTCTCAGCAACCAATATCACAAACACCTGGCAATGGGCTTTATCAGTGGGCACACACATGGGTCAAGGAACGGTCAAAACATTGGCAGACACACAGGTTCAAGGAGTGGCCAGAGCATTGTGCACCTCTATTTTTCTAAATCAGTGAAGCTAGTTCTGCTAACACTGACATCTATCTTGCCAATTTCAGGGCTTCTGTGTCCTTTTACATTCTGTCAGGATCTTTCATATTCATATGTAGTGCCAATTATAGTTAATTTTCATAATTTGATTCCCAGGTTCTTAATGATGGTATAGAGATATATAACTCTAATGTATGCACATTGATGATATATTTTGTTGAGTATTTTTGCATCTATGTCCAGAGGAGACATTGGTCTGTAATTCTTCCTCCCCTAACCCCCTCTCTGTTGTTGGATCTTTATAGTAAGGTTTGGATATCAGAATAACTGTGGCATCATAAAGTGAGTGGGGAAAGGTTTCTTCTATTTCTACGTTGAACAATAATTTGAGGAGTGTTGGTTTGACAATAACTTTTCTTTGGAAGTCTGGTAGAACTCTCTGATAAAATCATCTTGGCCTGGCATGTCTCACTTTCCCCTTGGGAGACTTTTAATGAATATTTCACTATTTCACTAGGGGTTATAGATTTGTTTAAATCTGACCTTTTTTTTTTTTTACATTTTTTACTTATTTTACATCCTGACTGCAGTTTCCCCTCCTTCCTCTTCCCCCAGTCCCCCTTCTTCCCAATCCTTCTCCCCAACTCCCCCTTCCCCTACCCCATCTGTTCCTCCACCATTTCACTTCAGAAAAGCACCTGCCTCAACAAATACCAACCAGCCATAGCATATCAAGTCAGACTAGCTACTTCCTCTTTATTAAGGCTAGCCAACGCAACTAAGTAGGTGGAAAGGGTCTCAGAAGCAGGCAACAGTGCCAGAGGCAACACCTCCAGCTCCCACTGTTAGGAGTCCCACAGGAAGATCAAGTTAGAAAACTGTACATATGTGCAGAGGGCCTAGGTCAGTCTCATGCATGCCTGCTGGTTGGATACTCTAAAAAAGCTTTCCTTATTTTCTTAAGGTTTATTTTATTTTATTTATTCATTTATACCCCATATTTTATTCCCCTCTACAACCCTCCACCCTCCAACTGTTCCACATTCCATACCTCCTTCCCACCTCCCTGTCTCTATGTGGATATCCACACCCCCTAACCCACCTGACTTCTAAACTCCCTGGGGCCTTCAGTCTCTTGGTGGTTAGGTGCATCATCTCTGAATGAACACAGACCTGGCAGTCCTCCACTGTATGTGTGTTGGGGGCCTCATATCAGCTGGTGTATGCTGTCTATTTGGTGGTCCAGAGTTTGAGAGATCTTAGGGGTCCAAATTAATTGAGACTGCTGGTCCTGCTACAGGATTGCCCTTCTCCTCAGCTCCTTTCAGCCTTTCCTTAATTCAACAACAGGGGTCAGCTGCTTCTGTCCATTGGTTGGGTACAAATATCTGCTTTTGACTCTTTCAGCTGCTTGTTAGGTCTTTCTTAGGGCAGTCATGATAGGCCCCGTTTTGTGATTACTCCATAGCCTCAGTAATAGTGCCAGGTCTTGGGACCTCCCCTTGAGCTGGATCCCACTTTGAGCTTGTCCCTGGTCCTTCTTTTTCTCAGGCTCCTCTCCATTCCCATCCCTGTAACTCTTTCAGACAGGAACAAAAATGGGTCAGAGTTGTGGCTGTGGGATGGGTCCCCCTCTCCCTACTGTTGGACATTTTATCTAAGGTCCTCCCTTTGAGTCTTGAGAGTTTCTCCCCTCCCAGGTCTCTGGTGCATTCTAGAAGGTCTCCACCTCCTAAGGTTTCCTGTTTCCATTCTTTCTTCTGGCCCTCAGGGCTTCAGTTTTTTCCCTCACTCAATACCAGATCAGGTTCCCCACTCCCTCCCACTACCCCGCCCCGCCCACTTTCCCTCCCAAGTCCCTCTCTTCCTTCCTCCCTCCCTTCCTCTGCACATGTGTTTGTATTCTTCTCCTTCCCAAGTGGGACTGAGGAATACTCACTTGGGCACTTCAGCTTGCTGACTGACCTTTTTGAGTTCTGTGGACTGTAACTTGGGTATTCTGTACTTTTTTTTCCTCTCTCTCTCTCTCTCTCTCTCTCTCTCTCTCTCTTTCTTTCTTTTTGGCTAACATTCACTTATTAGTGAGTACATACCATGCATGTCCTTTTGGGTCCAAGTTACCTTACTCAGGATATTTTCTAAATCCATCCATTTGCCTGCTGTACTCAGGATTTCCTTGTTCTTAATAGCTGAGTAGTATTCCACAGTGTAAATGGACCACATTTTCTGTATCCATTGTTTGACATCTGGATGGTTTCCAGCTTCTGGCTATCACAAACAGGGCCACTATGAACATTGTGGAACATGTGCCCCTGTGGCATGCTGGGGCATCTTTTGAGTATATTCGCAAGAGTGATATAGCTGTGTCTTCAGGTAGATCTATTTCCAATTTTCCAAGGAACTTCCAGATTGATTTCCAGAGTAGTTGTACCAGTTTACAATTCCACCAGCAATGGAGAAGTGATTCTCTTTCTCCACATCCTCTCCAACATGTGTTGTCACCTGAGTATTTGATCTTAGCCATTCTGATTGGTATAAGATGGAATCTCAGGGACATTTTGATTTGCATTTCTCTGAACACTAAGGACGTGGAACATTTCTTTAGGTGATTCTCAGCCATTCCAGATTCCTCAATGGTAAAATCTCAGTTTAGTTCTATACTCCATTTTCTGTTTGGGTTGTTTGGTTTTTTTGGTGATTAGCTTCTTGAGTTCTTTATATTTTTTGGATATTAGCCCTCTATCGGATGTGAGGTTAGTAAAGATTTTTTCCCAATTTGTAGGTTGCCGATTTGTCTTATTGACTATGACCTTTGCCTTACAGAGGCCTTCCAGTTTCATGAGGTCCCATTTATCAATTCTTGATCTTAGAGTATGAGCCATTGGAGTTCTGTTTACAACATTTCTCCCTGTGCCAATGAGTTCAAGGCTCTTTCCCACTTACTCTTCTATTAGCTTCAGTGTATCTGGTTTTATGTTGGGGTCCTTGATTCACTTAGACTCTAGTTTTGTGCAAGGTAACAAATATGCGTCTATTTTCATTTTTCTACATACAGACAGCGAATTAGATCAGCACCATTTATTGAAAATACTTTTTTTTCCATTGTATATTTTTGGCATCTTTGTAAAGATCAAGTATATGTAAGTATGTGGTTTTATTTCTGAGTTTTTAATTCTATTCCACTGATCAGTGTGTCTGTCTTTGGACCAGTACCATGCAGCTTTTATCACTATTGCTGTGTAGTAAAGCTTGAGGTCAGGAATGGTGATTCCCTCAGCAGTTCTTTAATTGTTAAGAATTGTTTTCGCTAGTCTGTTTTTGTTTTTTGTTTGTTTGGTTTTGTTTTGTTTTTTGTTGTTGTTGTTTTGCCTTTCCAGATGAATTTGAGAATTGCTCTTTCCATGTCTCCATGTCTTTGAAGAATTGTGTTGGGATTTTTGACAGGGATTGCCTTGAATCTATAGATTGCCTTTAGTAGGATAGCCATTTTTACTGTTATGTTTGCAATCTATGAGCATGGGAGATCTTTCCATTTTCTAAGATCTTCTTTGATTTCTTTCTTGAAAGACTTGAAGTTACTGTCATACAGGTCTTTCACTTCTTTGGTTAGAGTTATCCTAAGATATTTTATATCATTTGTGGCAGGTGTGAAGGGAGGTGTTTCCCCAATTTCTTTCTGAGCCTGTTTACCATTTATATAAAGGAAGGCTACTGATTTATTTGAATTAATTTTATATTCAGCCACTTTGCTGAAGTTGCTTAGTAGGTGGAGAAGTTCTCTGGTAGAATTTTTGGGGTCGCTTATGTATACTATCACATCATCTGGAAATACTGATACCTTTATTTCAGTTTTCGCAATTTGTATCCCCTTGATCTCTTTTTGTTGTCTTATTATTCTAGCTAGCTCTTCTAGTACTATATTGAATAAATATGGGGAGAGTGGGCATCCTTGTCTTGTCCCTGATTTCAGTGGGATTGCTTCAACTATGTCTCCATTTAATTTGATATTGGCTGTTGGTTTGCAGTAAATTATTTTTATTATGTTTAGATATGGGCCTTGCATTCATGATCTCTCCAATACTTTAAACATGAAGGGGTGTTGTATTTTGTCAAACACTTTTTCTGTATCTAAAGATATGATCATGTGATTTTTTTTTCCCTTTGAGTTTGTTTATACAGTGAATTATGTTAATCAGTTTTTGTATATTAAACCAATCCTGCATCCCTGGTATGAAGCCTACTTGATTGTGTTGAATGATGGTTTTGATGCGTTCTTGGATTTGGTTTGCAAGAATTTTACTGAGGAATTTTGCATCCACGTTCATAAGCAATATTGGTTGAAGTTCTCTTTTTTGGTTGAATCCTTATGTGGTTTAGCTATCAGCGTAGTTGTGGCTTCATAGAACAAGTTAGGTAATGTTCCTTCTCCTTCTAGTTTATGGAATATTTTGAGGAAAATTGGTACCAGGTCTTCTTTGAAGGTCTGGTAGAATTCTGCACTAAATCCATCTGGCCCTGGGCTTTTTTTGGGGGGGGCGGGGGTTGGGAAGTTTTCGATGACTTCTATTTCTTTGTGCGATATGGGCCTATTTAGGTAGTTTACCTGCTCTTGATTTAACTTTGGTATGTGTTATATGTCTAGAAAATCATCCATTTCATCTAGATTTTCCAGTCTTGTTGAGCATAGGTTTTTATAGTAGAATCTGATGATATTTTGAATTTCTTCCATTTATGTTGTTATGTCTCCCTTTTCAATTCTGATTTTGTTAATCTGGATACTGCCTTTCCGCCCTTTAGTTAGTTTGGCTAGTTTGTTTTATCTATTTTATTGATTCTCTCAAAGAATCAGTTTTTGGTTTTGCTGATTCTTTGTATTGTTTTCTTTGTTTCCATATGGTTGATTTTGGCCCTGAGTTTGAGTATTTCCTGCCTTCTTCTCTTCCTGGGTGAGTTTGCTTCTTTTTGTTCTAGAGATCTCAGATATGCTATTAAGTTGTTAGTGTAAGATCTCTCTAATTTCTTTACCTGGGCGCTTAGTGCTATGGGCATTCTTCTTAGCACTGCTTTCATTGTGTCTCATAAGTTCAAGTGTGATGTGTCAACATTTTCATTAAATTCCAGGAAGTCTTTAATTTCTTTATTTCTTCACTGACCAAGTTATCATTGAGTAAAGAGTTGTTCAGTTTCCAAGTGTTATGTGTGCTTTCTGTATTTTTTGCTGTTATTGAAGACCAGCCTTAGGTCATAGTGATCTGATAGGATGTATGGTATTATTTCAGTCTTCTTGTATTGACTGAGTGTTGTTTTGTGACCAATTATCTGGTCAATTTTGGAAAAGGTACCATGAGGTACTGAGAAAAAGGTGTATTCTTTTGTTTTAGGGTGAAATGTTCTGTAGGTATCTGCTAAATCCTTTTGGTTTATAACCTCTCTTAGTTTCACTGTGTCTCTGTTTGGTTTCTGTTTCATTGGTGAGAGTGGTGTGTTGAAGTCTTCCACTATTATTGTGTGGGGTTCAATGTTGTTTGGAGTGTTAGTCAAGTTTCTTTTATGAATGTCAATGTTCTTGCATTTGGGGCATAGAATTGAGACTTTCTCTTGGTGGATTTCCCCCTTGATATTCATGAAGTGTCCTTCATCATGCTTGATAACATTTGGTTGAAAGTCTATTTTATTGGATATTAGGATGCCAACCCCTGCTTGTTCCCTGGGAGCATTTGCTTGGAAGACCTTTTTCCATCCTTTTACTCTGAGATAGTGTCTGTCCTTGTTATTGGGGTGTGTTTCTTGTATGCAGCAAAAAGCTGGATCTTGTTTGCGTAGCCAATCTGTTAGCTTGTGTCTTTTTAGAGGTGAGTTGAGACCATTAATATTGAGAGATAGTAAAGAGAGATGAATATTGGTTCCTGATATGCTTGTTTTTGTGGGTGCTTGTGGTTCTCTCCCTTTGGGTGTGTTGTGAGATGCTTAATATCTTGCCCTTTCTTTGGTCCAGGTACCTTCCTTGTGTTGGAGTTTTCCTTCTAGAATTCTCTGTAGGGCTGGATTGGTAAATAGATACTGTTTGAATTTGATTTTGTCCTGGAATATTTTGGTTTCTCCATCTATGTTAATTGAGAGTTTTTCTGGGTATAGTAGCCTGGGCTGGCTTTTGTATTCTCTTAGAGTCTGCATGGACTTTGACTAGGCTCTTCTGGCTTTCATAGTCTCTGTTGAGAAGTCTGATATAATTCTGATAGGTCTACATTTGTATGTTACTTGGCCCTTTTCCCTTGCAGCTTTTACTATTATTTCTTTATTCTGTGTGTTTAGTGTTTTGATTATTATGTGACAAGAGGATTTTCTCTTCTGGTCCCATTTATTTGGCATTCTATAGGCTGCTTGTACCTTTATGGCCACCCTTTCTTTAGGTTGGGGAAGTTTTCTTCAATGATTTTGCTGAAGACATTTTTAGATTCTTTGAGCTGGGAATCTTTGTTCTCCTCTATTACCATTATTCTTAGATTTGGTCTTTACATTGTGTCCTGAATTTCCTGGATGCTTTGGGTTAGGAGTTTTTTATGTTTTGACTTTTCAACAGTGAATCTCTTCTATGGTATCTTCTGCACCTGAGATTCTCTTGTCTATTTCTTGTACTCCATTGGTGATACTTACATCTGTAATTCCTGACATCTTTCCTAGATTTTCCATTTCCAGATTTACCTGCATTTGTGTTTTCTTTATTGTTTCTATTTCGACTTTTAGATCTTAGATCACTTTATTCAATTCCTTCACCTATTTACCTGTGTTTTCCTGTATTTCTTTCTTTTTCTTGTTTTCTGTTTTGTTGTTGTTGTTTGTTTGTTTGTTTGATTGTTTTTTGAGACAGGGTCTTTCTGTAAAGTCCTGGCTGTCCTGGAACTCATTTTGTAGACAAGGCCGGCCTCAAACTCAGAAATCCACCTGCCTCTGCCTCCCAAGTGCTGGGATTAAAGGCGTGTGCCACCACCACCCAGCTGTGAAATACATCTTTCAGTGAGTTATTGATATCCACCTTAAAGGACTATCATCTTCATGAGATAGGATTTTAGAACAGATTCCCCATTTTCAGGTGTTTTGATATATTTAGGCCTTGCTGTAGTGGGAGAACTGGGTTCTGATGATTCCCACATATTTTGGTTTCTGTTGCTTATGGTCTTGCGCTTGCCTTTTACCATCTGGATATCCCCGGAGTTGATATGATTCCCACATATTTTGGCGTCTGTTGCTTATGGTCTTACGCTTGCCTTTTACCATCTGGATATCCCTGGAGTTGGTCTGGACGACTTTCTGGGGTCTGCCTCTTTTGTCCATGGGTTATTTCAGGTCTTCTGGTAGACCTGTGGCCTTGGCTGTAGCAGACCAACAATGGGGCCAACTGGGATGACCAACTGGGGACTCTTCACTGGGGTAGAAAAGCTGCTGATCTGTAGCCCTGGCTGCTATAGATCTCCTGGGAGGTCTTCAGACTGTTGGGTCTTCAGTGGAGCAGTCAAGCTGTTGTCCAACTGCTCTGAGTTCAGCTGATCCTCAACTGCTATTAGTCAGGATATGGTATCTTCACTGGAGCAGACCAGCTAGGAGTCTGCCTCAGCAGAAAGGATTGGAGGAAAGGGGCAGAAGGGGTCAAAGGGACCGAAGGGGAGTGGTATTCAGGAGTGCAGCCACCAGGCTCCCAGTGACAGCTCTAGGTCTGGTGGTAGGTCTGGGGTGAGGGGTAGGTGTCTAACCAACTGCTCTAAATGTAGCTGGTCCTCTAGGAGAGGTCAGGATATGGTGTCTTCACTGGAACAGACCAGCTAAGAGTCTGCCCCAGCAGACAGGACAAGGAAGAAGCTCATTTCTTTCTTAATTTGTATCTTGACTCATTTTCAGTTCAGTGGAAGGATATTCAGTATCCATGTTTTTTTTTTCCATTTTTTATTAGGTATTTAGCCCATTTACATTTCCAATGCTATACCAAAAGTCCCCCATACCCACCCACCCCCACTCCCCTACCCACCCACTCCCCCTTTTTGGTCCTGGTGTTCCCCTGTACTGGGGCATATAAAGTTTGCAAGTCCAATGGGCCTCTCTTTCCAGTGATGGCCGACTAGGCCATCTTTTGATATATATGCAGCTAGAGTCAAGAGCTCCGGGGTACTGGTTAGTTCATAATGTTGTTCCACCTATAGGGTTGCAGATCCCTTTAGCTCCTTGGCTACTTTCTCTAGCTCCTCCATTGGGAGCCCTATGATCCATCCATTAGCTGACTGTGAGCATCCACTTCTGTGTTTGCTAGGCCCCAGCATAGTCTCACAAGAGACAGCTACATCTGGGTCCTTTCAATAAAATCTTGCTAGTGTATGCAATGGTGTCAGCGTTTGGATGCTGATTATGGGGTGGATCCCTGGATATGGCAGTCTCTACATGGTCCATCCTTTCATCTCAGCTCCAAACTTTGTCTCTGTAACTCCTTCCATGGGTGTTTTGTTCCCAAATCTAAGGAGGGGCATAGTGTCCACACTTCAGTCTTCATTCTTCTTGAGTTTCATGTGTTTAGCAAATTATATCTTATATCTTGGGTATCCTAGGTTTGGGGCTAATATCCACTTATCAGTGAGTACATATTGTGTGAATTTCTTTGTGAATGTGTTACCTCACTCAGGATGATGCCCTCCAGGTCCATCCATTTGGCTAGGAATTTCATAAATTCATTCTTTTTAATAGCTGAGTAGTACTCCATTGTGTAAATGTATCACATTTTCTGTATCCATTCCTCTGTTGAGGGGCATCTGGGTTCTTTCCAGCTTCTGGCTATTATAAATAAGGCTGCTATGAACATAGTGGAGCATGTGTTCTTCTTACCAGTTGGGGCATCTTCTGGATATATGCCCAGGAGAGGTATTGCTGGATCCTCCGGTAGTACTATGTCCAGTTTTCTGAGGAACCACCAGACTGATTTCCAGAGTGGTTGTACAAGCCTGCACTCCCACCAACAATGGAGGAGTGTTCCTCTTTCTCCACATCCACGCCAGCATCTGCTGTCACCTGAATTTTTGATCTTAGCCATTCTGACTGGTGTGAGGTGGAATCTCAGGGTTGTTTTGATTTGCATTTCCCTGATGATTAAGGATGTTGAACATTTTTTCAGGTACTTCTCTGCCATTCGGTATTCCTCAGGTGAGAATTCTTTGTTCAGTTCTGAGCCCCATTTATTAATGGGGTTATTTGCTTTTCTGAGGTCCACCTTCTTGAGTTCTTTATATATGTTGGATATTAGTCCCCTATCTGATTTAGGATAGGTAAAGATCCTTTCCCAATCTGTTGGTGGTCTTTTTGTCTTATTGACGGTGTCTTTTGCCTTGCAGAAACTTTGGAGTTTCATTAGGTCCCATTTGTCAATTCTCGATCTTACAGCACAAGCCATTGCTCTTCTGTTCAGGAATTTTTCCCCTGTGCCCATATCTTCAAGGCTTTTCCCCACTTTCTCCTCTATAAGTTTCAGTGTCTCTGGTTTTATGTGAAGTTCCTTAATCCACTTAGATTTGACCTTAGTACAAGGAGATAAGTATGGATCAATTCGCATTCTTCTACACGATAACAACCAGTTGTGCCAGCACCAATTGTTGAAAATGCTGTCTTTCTTCCACTGGATGGTTTTAGCTCCCTTGTCGAAGATCAAGTGACCATAGGTGTGTGGGTTCATTTCTGGGTCTTCAATTCTATTCCATTGGTCTACTTGTCTGTCACTATACCAGTACCATGCAGTTTTTATCACAATTGCTCTGTAGTAAAGCTTTAGGTCTGGCATGGTGATTCCACCAGAAGTTCTTTTATCCTTGAGAAGACTTTTTGCTATCCTAGGTTTTTTGTTATTCCAGACAAATTTGCAAATTGCTCCTTCCAATTCGTTGAAGAATTGAGTTGGAATTTTGATGGGGATTGCATTGAATCTGTAGATTGCTTTTGGCAAGATAGCCATTTTTACAAGTTGATCCTGCCAATCCATGAGCATGGGCGATCTTTCCATCTTCTGAGACCTTCCTTAATTTCTTTCTTCAGAGATTTGAAGTTTTTATCATACAGATCTTTCACTTCCTTAGTTAGAGTCACGCCAAGATATTTTATATTATTTGTGACTATTGAGAAGGGTGTTGTTTCCCTAATTTCTTTCTCAGCCTGTTTATTCTTTGTATAGAGAAAGGCCATTGACTTGTTTGAGTTTATTTTATATCCTGCTACTTCACCGAAGCTGTTTATCAGGTTTAGGAGTTCTCTGGTGGAATTTTTAGGGTCACTTATATATACTATCATATCATCTGCAAAAAGTAATATTTTGACTTCCTCTTTTCCAATTCGTATCCCCTTGATCTCCTTTTGTTGTCGAATTGCTCTGGCTAATACTTCAAGTACTATGTTGAAAAGGTAGGGAGAAAGTGGGCAGCCTTGTCTAGTCCCTGATTTTAGTGGGATTGCTTCCAGCTTCTCTCCATTTACTTTGATGTTGGCTACTGGTTTGCTGTAGATTGCTTTTATCATGTTTAGGTATGGGCCTTGAATTCCTGATCTTTCCAAAACTTTTATCATGAATGGGTGTTGGATCTTGTCAAATGCTTTTTCTGCATCTAACGAGATGATCATGTGGTTTTTGTCTTTGAGTTTGTTTATATAATGGATTACATTGATGGATTTTCGTATATTAAACCATCCCTGCATCCCTGGAATAAAACCTACTTGGTCAGGATGGATGATTGCTTTAATGTGTTCTTGGATTCGGTTAGCGAGAATTTTATTGAGGATTTTTGCATCGATATTCATAAGAGAAATTGGTCTGAAGTTCTCTATCTTTGTTGGGTCTTTCTATGGTTTAGGTATCAGAGTAATAGTGGCTTCATAAAATGAGTTGGGTAGAGTACCTTCTACTTCTATTTTGTGAAATAGTTTGTGCAGAACTGGAATTAGATCTTCTTTGAAGGTCTGATAGAACTCTGCACTAAACCCATCTGGTCCTGGGCTTTTTTTGGTTGGGAGACTATTAATAACTGCTTCTATTTCTTTAGGTGATATGGGACTGTTTAGATGATCAACTTGATCCTGATTCAACTTTGGTACCTGGAATCTGTCCAGAAATTTGTCCATTTCGTCCAGGTTTTCCAGTTTTGTTGAGTATAGCCTTTTGTAGAAGGATCTGATGGTGTTTTGGATTTCTTCAGGATCTGTTGTTATGTCTCCCTTTTCATTTCTGATTTTGTTAATTAGGATTTTGTCCCAGTGCCCTTTAGTGAGTCTAGCTAAGGGTTTATCTATCTTGTTGATTTTCTCAAAGAACCAACTCCTCGTTTGGTTAATTCTTTGAATAGTTCTTCTTGTTTCCACTTGGTTGATTTCACCCCTGAGTTTGATTATTTCCTGCTGTCTACTCCTCTTGGGTGAATTTGCTTCCTTTTTTTCGAGGGCTTTTAGATGTGTTGTCAAGCTGCTAGTATGTGCTGTCTCCCGTTTCTTCTTGGAGGCACTCAGAGCTATGAGTTTCCCTCTTAGAAATGCTTTCATTGTGTCCCATAGGTTTGGGTACGTTGTGGCTTCATTTTCATTAAACTCTAAAAAGTCTTTAATTTCTTTCTTTATTCCTTCCTTGACCAAGGTATCATTGAGAAGAGTGTTATTCAGTTTCCACGTGAATGTTGACTTTCCATTATTTATGTTGTTATTGAAGATCAGTCTTAGGCCATGGTGGTCTGACAGGATACATGGGACAATTTCTATATTTTTGTATCTATTGAGGCCTGTTTTGTGACCAATTATATGGTCAATTTTGGAGAAGGTCCCGTGAGGTGCTGAGAAGAAGGTATATCCTTTTGTTTTAGGATAAAATGTTCTGTAGATATCTGTCAGGTCCATTTGTTTCATAACTTCTGTTAGTTTCACTGTGTCCCTGTTTAGTTTCTGTTTCCACGATCTGTCCTTTGAAGAAAGTGGTGTGTTGAAGTCTCCCACTATTATTGTGTGAGGTGCAATGTATGCTTTGAGCTTTACTAAAGTGTCTCTAACGAATGTGGCTGCCCTTGCATTTGGTGCGTAGATATTCAGAATTGAGAGTTCCTCTTGGAGGATTTTACCTTTGATGAGTATGAAGTGTCCCTCCTTGTCTTTTTTGATAACTTTGGGTTGGAAGTCGATTTTATCCGATATTAAAATGGCTACTCCAGCTTGTTTCTTCAGTCCATTTGCTTGGAAAATTGTTTTCCAGCCTTTCACTCTGAGGTAGTGTCTGTCTTTTTCCCTGAGATGGGTTTCCTGTAAGCAGCAGAATGTTGCGTCCTGTTTGTGTAGCCAGTCTGTAAGTCTATGTCTTTTTATTGGGGAATTGAGTCCATTGATATTAAGAGATATTAAGGAAAAGTAATTGTTGCTTCCTTTTATTTTTGTTGTTAGAGTTGGCATTCTGTTCTTGTGGCTGTCTTCTATTTGGTTTGTTGAATGATTACTTTCTTGGTTGTTCTAGGGCGTGATTTCCGTCCTTGTATTGCTTCTTTTCTGTTATTATCCTTTGAAGGGCTGGATTCGTGGAAAGATATTGTGTGAATTTGGTTTTGTCGTGGAATACTTTGGTTTCTCCATCTATGGTAATTGAGAATTTGGCCAGGTATAGTAGCCTGGGCTGGCATTTGTGTTCTCTTAGTGTCTGTATAACATCTGTCCAGGCTCTTCTGGCTTTCATAGTCTCTGGTGAAAAGTCTGGTGTAATTCTGATAGGCCTTCCTTTATATGTTACTTGACCTTTCTCCCTTACTGCTTTTAATATTCTATCTTTATTTAGTGCATTTGTTGTTCTGATTATTATGTGTCGGGAGGAATTTCTTTTCTGGTCCAGTCTATTTGGAGTTCTGTAGGCTTCTTGTATGATCATGGGCATCTCTTTTTTTATGTTTGGGAAGTTTTCTTCTATTATTTTGTTGAAGATATTAGCTGGCCCTTTAAGTTGAAAATCTTCATTCTCATCAATTCCTATTATCCGTAGGTTTGGTCTTCTCATTGTGTCCTGCATTACCTGGATGTTTTGAGTTAGGATCCTTTTGCGTTTTGTATTTTCTTTGACTGTTGTGTCGATTTTCTCTATGGAATCTTCTGCACCTGAGATTCTCTCTTCCATTTCTTGTATTCTGTTGCTGATGCTCGCATCTATGGTTCCAGATCCCTTTCCTAGGGTTTCTATCTCCAGCGTTGCCTTGCTTTGGGTTTTCTTTATTGTGTCTACTTCCCCTTTTATTTCTAATATGGTTTTGTTCATTTCCATCACCTGTTTGGATGTGTTTTCCTGTTTTTCTTTAATGATTTCTACCTGTTTGACTGTGTTTTCCTGCTTTTCTGTAAGGGCCTGTAACTCTTTAGCAGTGCTCTCCTGTAATTCTTTAAGTGACTTATGAAAGTCCTTGATGTCCTCTATCATCATCATGAGAAATGTTTTTAAATCTGGGTCTAGATTTTCGGTTGTGTTGGGGTGCCCAGGACTAGGTGGGGTGGTAGTGCTGCGTTCTGATGATGGTGAGTGGTCTTGATTTCTGTTAGTAGGATTCTTACGTTTGCCTTTCGCCATCTGGTAATCTCTGAAGCTAGCTGTTTTAGTTGTCACTGTTAAGAGCTTGTTCTTCAGGTGTCTCTGTTAGCCTCTATAAGCAGACCTGGAGGGTAGCACTCTCCTTAGTTTCAATGGGCAGAGTATTTTCTGCAGGCAAGCTCTCTTCTTGCAGGGCAGGTACCCAGATATCTGGTGTTCGAACCAGACTCCTGGCAGAAGTTGTGTTCCACTCACTAGAGGTCTTAGGATCTCGTGTGGAATCCTGTGTGGGCCCTTGCGGGTGTTGGGCAAGACTCTGCTGGCAAGGTAGCCCGGGGCTCGAGTCCAGTATCCATGGTTTTTAAGATTCCTGTTGTTTCTGGTTTTATTGATTTCCAGCTTTAATAAATGGTGGTCATATATGATGCAAGGTGTTATTTCCATTTCTTGTGTATCTGTTGAGACTTGCTTTGATTCCCAGTATGTCAATTTTAAAGAAAGTTTCATGAGGTGCTGAGAAAAAAGTATATTCTTTTGTGATTGATTGAAATTTTTTTGTAAATATCTGTTAGGTCTATTTGGTTTATAACTTTAGTTGAATTTTTTTCTGGAAGAAGTCTATCTATTAGGGTTAGGGCTCAGTATATAAGGATCAATATTGAATTTAAGATGGAATAGTGTTTCTTTGTTGCTGGTTATTTATTTTTGTTTGTTTTCACAAATAGGGGTACTGTTTTGTTTAGGACATTGATGTTAGGAGTTATAATGTCCTCTTGGCAGAATCTCTCTTTGGTGAGTATGCAGTGTCTTTCCCTATCTCTTCTGATTATATTTGATTTGAAGTCTATTTTATTATATATTAAAATGACTGTAGCAATTTGCTTCCTTGGTCCATTTGCTTTGAATAACTTTTTCCAATCCTTTACCATGAGGCATTGTCTGTCTTTGATACTAAGATGTATTTCTTGAATGCAGCAGAGGAATGGATCCTATTTTCACATCCACTCTGTTAGTCTGTCATTTTATTGAATGATTGAGACTATTGATGTTGAGCAATACTGATGACCAATGACAGTTACTATTATTTCGTTGTTGTTGTTGGTGATGGTGGTGGTGTGGCTGTGTCTATGCATGTGTGTGTGTGTGTGTGTGTGTGTGTGTGTGTGTGTGTGCTTGCATGTGCATGTGCACATGCAGGAGAGAGAGAGAGAGAGAGAGAGAGAGAGAGAGAGAGAGAGAGAGATTTCTTTTTTACTGATCTGGATATATTTATTCTCTGTGTTATCTTTGATGTAATAAACCTCTTTAGGTTGGAGTTTACCTTGTAGTTCTTCCTATAGGGCTATGTTTGTAGATAGATATTGCTTAAATTTGAATTTTATTATGGAACATCTTATGGTAATTGAATATTTTACTTGGATAATAGTGATCTTTAGAGTTTGTAGCAAATAAGTCTGAGCAGTGATGGCTTTTATGGTTCCAACTGAGAATTCAGGTGAAATTCTAATAGGCCAATATTTATATGCTATTTGTTTTTGTTTTTCTTCACCTGTGACTTATAATATTCATTCTTTGTTCTGTATGTTTAGTGTTTTGATTTTAATGTGCTGAGGGGACTTCCTTTTCTGGTCCAATCTCTTTGGTGTTCTGTGTGCTTCTGTTACCTTTATAGACATCTTCTTCTTTTACTTAGGAAAATCTTCAATGATTTTATTGAAAACATTTTCTGTGCCTTTGAGCTGGGTTTCTTTTCTTTTCTTTTCTTTTTTAAAATCTATTCCTAATTTTTTTAGATTTACCATTTTCTTTGTTCATGGTGTCCATTTCTTCTATCACATCTTCAATGTCTGAAATTATCTCTCCCAACTCTTGTATTCTATTGGTGAAACTTGGCTTCATGGTTCCTGTTCAAACCCCTATATTTTTATTTCCTGATTTCCCTCTGTTATTGTTTTCTTTATTGATTCTTTCTCCATATTCAGGTCTTGAGCTATTTTATCAATTCCTTCCATTGTTTATGTTTTCACATATTCTCTTAAGGAATTTATTAATCTCTTCTTTAAGAACCTCTGTCACACGCATAAAGACTGTTTCAAGGTCTTTGTTTTGTGTGTGTGTGCTTCAGTTATGTTAGAATATTCATGACTGCTATGATAGGGTTTTTTGGTTGAGTTAAGCAATATAGTCATGACTGTTACTGACTGTGCTTTTACACTGGCATTTAGGTGGTATCTAGGATTAGGAAGATTGTAATTCTAGGTGCTGATATCTGGTTATGTCTTTGTTATGTGGATGTTTTGTTCCTTAGTTTCTGTTTCTTCTCTGATCTTAGGAAGGAATGATGGATATGTCTTACCTGGTAGAAAAATCTTCTGGGGTCCTGATAGGTGTGGTCTTAGGGGTCTGGGTATTGTGAATTAATACATAGGAATTGGGACAAGCTTGGACAGTAGATGACCTTTATGAGAGGGAAGGAAGCAGGGTGTTCCATGAAGATCTGCTTAGTTAGTCCCTTGGGAATGGGAACAGTAGGGGAGGAAAGGTAGGAGATCTGTACTTTGCCCACTTGCTTCCCTGGTCAGGGTGGCCTGCTGGAGTTGGAGTCTGGGAGAAAATAAGGAGAAGGGGGAAGGAAGTTCAGAGAGGAATCTCTGTGATGCATTGGAGATGATGCAGTGCAGAGAGAAAGGCTGCAGGAGCTCTGCTGCAGAGCTGCGGATATGACTGGAGAATTAATATGGAGGAGCAGAGGAAGAGGCAAAGACCTGCCATTAGCCTATGCGTTTCCCTGACAGGATAGCTGTGTGAGTTTTCAGGGAATGCCTTCTGGTATCGTGGGCTGGGACAAAGCAATGAGTCTGGGAAGAGAGGTTAGGAGGAGAAGAGCTTTGGGATCCACCACAAATGAGGTTGGGGAGGGTGTCACAGGAGTTCTGCTGCACAGCTGGTAATGAGACTAGGGGACTGGACGTGGAGGAATGGAGGAAAAGATGCAGATCTGCGGGTTTCCCATCTTCCTCCCTGACAGTAATGGCTTGTGGGTTCCCAGAGAGTGTCTGATGGAGTCTGGGGCTGTAATCAGCAATAGTGCAGAGGAAGGTTAAGGGGGGAAGATCTATGGGGTCATTGGGAGATGGCTACAGGGTGGGGGAAGGGAGGCTTCAGCAGGTGCTCTGCTGAAAAGCTGAGGATGTTACTGGGAGATTGGATTTGGAGGAACCAAAAAAGAGGTGATAGTGTTCAGCTAGCCTACCTGCTTCTCTATGTGGTGTGGCCTGTGTGCTCACAGGGAATGTTTAACGTCATTTCTGAAGAGTTAAAAGATACATTATATATAATGAGAAGTACTTATCTATTCCTCATCCATTAAAAAAAAAAGAAATGGTTTTTAACTATAGACTAGTATCATTTTCCAATTATTTTAAAGGCTGAAGAAGTTGTTGATAGATAGAATAAATATTTATAGTGCAAATTACCTATAGTATAGTTACTCTATATCAAGCCTGTAATAATAGGTTGGACAAATGGCTGTAAATTCTTAGACTAGTTAAAATATTAAAATAAATTTTCCTGAATTCAAATGTACATGTCACAGAGAGGTTTCATTCTGTGAACAACTTTGGTCAATGTGTAATGTGTACTTCCTTTGTTGTGGTAAATGTAATTCCCTACACAACTCTAACATCATACAAAAGTGTATTATACAGGAATAGTGTGTATACATTTAATAATAATATACTAAAGTGTATGAAATAAGGATAATGTATATGTGTAAATATTAAGATATTCAAGTGTATGAAACAAGGTTGTTTGTGTATGTAGAAGTGAATGTGTGTGAAAACGAGTAGACAACACTGGGTATGGTTTCTCAGGAGATGTCAACCTTGATTTTTGATGTTTGCTCATAGGCTTGGAACTTTCTGAACTTACACAGCCGAGCCCTACGGATCCACGTGTTTCTGCCTTCCCAGCACTGGGATTAAGTATTGTCACTAGCCACACCATTTTAATCTGTATTGTGTGTGTGTGTGTGTGTGGGGGCAGACTCTGGTTGCCCTGCTTGCAATGAAGCTCTTCACAAACAGAACTCTATCTCTCCAGACTAAGATGCTAATATTTAAAGAAAACTGACCTTAGGGGTAATTATTTTAAGGTTCATTAAGTGCATCATTTTCTTTATTAATAATGATTGTGTCTGCACTGTAGAGACCTTTAGAAATCATGCATTTATGTTAAAGAATTTGTTTATATACACATGAATTTTATGTTCCTATGTTAATTGTCTATGACTTTAAATGTGAACACAACTCTATATCACAGCTTTTCCTTGCTGTAGAGGACTAACTATAGTTATAGCTCAGTGTGTTCTAGCCTGTTTCTTCCAACTGCAAATATTTATATTTTCATTGAATTGTCCCTAATACTTTCAGACTTTGAAAATATGTATACCTTCAGTTACTCGGTTTTTAGTTGTATGCGATTCAAAAAATAAAAGGAAGAGGTCACAACACTTCATTTTCTACCTCTTTTTCTTTTCTCAGAAGACAACATAATTTTCCTGTTTTATGTAGAAAAGTAGAACTTAAATGCTACATTAAATTTCCCAGAGTCCCACTATCAATGTTACTAATTTTTGAATTTAAATTTCCACCTTATAACTTTACTTACTTAATTAAGTTTTAATTGTCTTTCAGTGGAGTCCTTCAGTTTTTAAAAACAGAAGTAATGGCTAATACTACAAGGCCACAAACACAGATGATTGAAAGAGAAAGAAAGGCACTCTGTATCTTTGCACTTAATTCACTTTACTGCTGTAATCTGGTCAGAGTCAACAATCACTGAAAATGTAAACGGGTAATGAGGGTTGTTCTAAGTTCACTTCTCTACTTGTAAAATGTATTTCAAAACCCATGGGAGAGGTTTTCTATTTCTGAAATATGTTGGGAATTATAGAATGTATATGAATATAACTGCTTGAGAAGGTCAGAGGAAATAATTTTCACTTTCATATTGGCAAATTGGTCTACCCCATGGTAAATCAAAAATGAGGTGACAAATGCATGCATATGAATTCAAGGTCCTTGGGTACTCTCTCTTTGACTCAATGTGAACTGTCTTCCTTCTAAGTACAAAACTTACAAACTGAACTTCTAGTCAGGAAAAAAAATACAATGTGAGAAGTTCTCTTTATCCCCTTTAGTGAAGATTTACCAGTGCCTTGAGCACACTGGGCAAGAATTTTCAGAGTCATTTCCAGCCCTAATTGATATATACTTTATTAAGTGAATTGAATGACATAAAATATTTGAAGAACATACTGATGAATTAACTCTTGGATGAAACCATACCATTATAAAATAAATAATAACATTGCTTAAAACAAGTGGTAAAAGATAGAAGATTCAAAAGTGCTCAAGTGTTCTGCTAACTCCCTTAGATGGTGGTCCCTAGGGAGCCTTGGAACACCTTTGGGGCTCACCCATAAACCTGTCTATTTTTGGCAGCTTTAGTGCCTAGTGCTGCCCTGTGTCAACAAACCTTTAAAACAAAGAAGATTTAAAAAAAGAAAACAGGAAAAATATTCAAAGCAGCAATAAGGGGGAAAGCACATTATATTACAGTACTAGTTCTAGTACTAGTACTGTTCTAGTCAAAGCAATTAGGCAACAAAGGGATACAAATAGGAAAGAAGGAAGTCACGATATCACTATTTGCATGTGATAGGATAGTATACGTAAGAGACCCCAAAAATTCCACCAGAGAACTCCTACAGCTCATAAACAACTTCAGCAAAGTGGCTGAATATAAAATTAACTCAAACAAGTCAATAGCCTTCCTCTACTCAAAGGATAAACAGGCTGAGAAAGAAATTAGGGAAACAACACCCTTCACAATAGTCACAAATAGTATAAAATATCTTGATGTGACACTAACCAAGCAACCAAAAGATCTGTATAACAAAAATTTCAAGTCTCTGAAGAAAGAAATTGGAGAATACCTCAAAATGGAAAGATCTACCATGGTCATGGATCAGTAGATTAACATAATAAAAATGGTAATCTTGCCAAAAGCAATCTATAGATCCAATGCAATCCCCATCAAAATTCTACCTCAATTCTTCATAGAGTTTGAAAGAGCAATTCTCAAATTCATCCTGAATAATACAAAACCCAGAAAATAGAAAATTATTCTCAACAATAAAGAACTTCTGGGAGAATCAGCATCCTGGACCTCAAGGTATACTACAGAGAATTAGTGATAAAAACTGCATGGTATTGGTACAATGACAGGCAGGTAGATCAATGAAATAGAATTGAAGACCCAGGAAAGAACCAATATACCTATAGTCACTTGATCTTTGACAAAAGTGCTAAGACCATCCAGTGGAAAAAAGACAGCTTTTTCAAGAAAGGGTGCTGGTTCAACTGGCAGTTGGCATGTAAAGGAATGCAAATTGATCTATTCTTATCTCCTTGTACAAAGCTCAAGTCCAAGTGGATTAAGTGCCACCACATAAAACCAGATATGCTGACTCTAATAGAAGAGAAAGTGGGAAAGAACAGAACACCAATGGCTGAGGCTCTAAGATCAACAATTGAAAAACAGGACCTGTGAAATTGAAAAGCTTCTGTAAGGCAAAGTACACTGTCAATAGGACAAAATGGCAACCCATAAATTGGGCAAGATCTTTACCAAACCTACATCTGATAGAGGGATAATATTCAAAGTATGTAAAAAACTCAAGAGGTTAGACTCAGAGAACCAAGTAACCTTATTCAAAAATGGGGTACAGAGCTAAACAAAGAATTTTCTATGGAGG
This sequence comes from Mus musculus, assembly GCF_000001635.26. Classification (NCBI taxonomy): domain Eukaryota; kingdom Metazoa; phylum Chordata; class Mammalia; order Rodentia; family Muridae; genus Mus; species Mus musculus. Next base: position 15,221,970 of record NC_000067.6, on the reverse strand, counting down.
AATCTAGAATGGCTAAGGAGCACTTAAAGAAATATTCAACATTCTTAGTTATCAGGTAAATGCAAATCAAAACAACACTGAGATTCTCCCTCATACCAATCAGAATGGCTAAGATCAAAAACACAGGTGACAGCAGATGCTGGTGAGGATGCAGAGAAAAAGGGACACTCCTCCATTGCTGTTGGGACTTTAAGGTGGTAAAAACCACTTTTGAAATCAATTTGGCAGTTCCTCAAAAAATTGGATATAGTTCAACCTGAAGACCCAGCTATACCACTACTGGACATATACCCAAAAGATGCCCCAACATATAATAAGGACATATGCTCCACTATGTTTATAGCAGCCTTATTTATAATAGCCAGAAGCTGGAAACAACCCAGATGTCCCTCAACAGAAGAACGGATGCAGAAAATGTGGTACATTTACACAATGGAGTACTACTCAGCTACTAAAAGCAATGAATTTATAAAATTCATAGGCAAATGGATGGATCTGGAGGATATCATCCTGAGTGAGGTAACTCAATTTCAAAAGAACACACATGATATGCACTCACCAAGATCTTCCTCAAAAGAAGAATAGATACAGAAAATGTGGTAAATCTACACAATGGAGAACTACTCAGCTATTAAAAACAATGACTTAATGAAATTAGCAGGAAAATGTATGGAACTGGAAAATGTTATCCTGAGTGAGGTAGGTAACCCAGACACAAAAGAACTAACATGGTATGTACTCACTGATAAATGGATATTAGCCCAAAAGCTCAGAATACCAACAATATAGCCCACTAACCACATGGAGATTAAGAAGAAGGAAGACCAAAGAGTAGATACTTCAATCCTACATAGAACTGGGAGGTAGAGGGAGGGAGGGACATGGGAGGGAGAGAAGAGTAGAGAAAAGGGAGGTAGTATCAGGTATTGGAAAGGACAAGAGAGAAGTACAGAAGATCAGGAAATTAAATAGAAACAGGTATCAGTGAGAGATGGGGAGCAGGGGTAGCCACTAGAAAGTCCCAGACTCCAGGGAAGCAAGAGGCTCCCAGGACACAATGACTATGACTTTAGCTGAAATACCCAACAAAGGGAGAGAGAACCTGTAGAGACCACCTCCAGTAGATAGGCATGGCCCCTAGTTGAGGGTTGGGGCCAGCGACTCATCTCAATATTTTTTTATCCAGAAATGTTCCTGTCCAGTGGAAAGGCAGGGACAAAAATTGGAGCAGAGCTGAAGGAAAGGACAGCTAGAGACTGCCCCTCCTAGGGATCCATCCCATCTGCAGACACCAAATCCCCATACTGTTGCTGATGCCAAGAAGTGCTTGCTGACAGGAGCCTGTTATGACTGCTCCCTGAGAGGTTCTACCAGCACCTGAACAATACAGATGCAGATACTCAGAGCCAACCATCAGGCTGAACCCAGGGACCTCATTAGAAGAGCCAGGGGAAGGACTGAAGGTGCTGAAGGGGATTGCAACCCCATAGGAAGAACAATATCAATTAACAGGACCACCCAGAGCTTCTAGGGACTAAATCATCAACCAAGGAGTATACATGGAGTGGTCCATGGCTCCAGACACATATGTAGCAGTGGATGACCTCATTTGATATCAGTGGGAGGGGAGGCCCTTAGTGCCTCTTGATGCCCTGGAGAAGGGGGATGCTAGAGCTGTGAGGCAGGAGTGGGTAAGTGGCAAAGGAAAAGGGAAAGAAGTGGGATTGGATGGGGGGGGGGGGTCTGTGGGAATAACTGGGAAGGGGGATATTATTTGAAATGTAAACAAATAAAATGGTTAATAAAAATAAAAATAAATAAACAACAGCAGATTTTCTTCCAGAAAAAAATGCAAGTCAGAGTAAAGTGGACAGCCTAGTTTCTGTCAAGGCTAGATTTTGAACCCCGGAAGAACCTGATGGGTGGTAATTCCCACCTACATGGGATGGTAGGCGACCAAGTCTCCTGGACCCCTGGCTCCTGTCGAAGTTACTCTTCCCCAGCCCCCACAAGAGAGGTGTGGCTATCAGTCACATAGAAATAGCACCAAGCCTTTCCACATGCAAATAAGGTTTCCCCCACACTCTCAGACCAAGCCAATGAAAAGTACCTTCTGTCAAACCCCGAATCACCCCCAGAACTATATATAAATCCATCCAGGGAATTAAGGGTAAGGGAGAACTATTCCTTCATATGAGTCTTTTGTTCCAAGAGCTGTATGTAGCACTTGGGAAGAGATCTCTCCTGAAGAGCTACCTGAGGTCACGGGATTGTCGGCTTTTCGTCAGCCCAGCCCGACCCAGCTCAATTCAGAGCGACTCCGAGTTACCGAGCGACCTAGAAGGTATGGCAGAGACTTCGTCTTCCTGCCTGCACTCGATTCCCTTCACTGGAACCTTCCCACCCAGCCTGGACAGAGATCTCCGTGGAAAACCTCTGGTATCCAGGCCCACAGTGGACCCTGCTGTTCTTCCTAAGCAACACTTAAGGAAATGTCAAATACCTGTGACTATAGAAAGTGACTATAGGATGTGTCTCGGCACATGGACTCTTGGAATAGAACAGAAACATACACAATGGTCTTAAGGCTGGACAGCTACATGCTGGGTCTTAAAAAGGCCCAGGTTATATTTTATGGCTCCATGAATCCAGCAAAATTAATTTCTATGCAACAACAAAGGACACAGAAGTGTTGGAAAGTTCCTTCCCAAGGTCAAAAGCAGGAGCTGCACTATGGTGCTGGCACACCCTGTAACTGCTCCTGCCCTCCCTCTTACAGTCTAAAAGGAAGAGAGGAAAGCTAATGTGAGGAGTGGGAATGGGAGAAAAAATAGGAGAAAGCCAAGAGTCGAGTCGAGGGTGAATGAATTATCACCCCTGAAGCCAGACCACCAATTAGGTGAGGTAACCTTTCTCGTTAAAAAACACTCTGAGTTGATGACTTTTGCTTTTTGACATCCAAAGTAACTTGATTATGTAATTTTCTTGAGGATGCCTTAAGATCTAAGGCTTACATTTTGAATGGCTACATCAACTGGGATTTCACTGTCGATTACACATTCATTGTCAGCCACATTTGGTTGATATGGTTCATCAGAACATCAAGTGAGTGACAGAAGGGAAGACCAAGGCAGAATACAAAGTACGTTTTACAAAAACAACAGCAGGCTGCAGATGGAGCAGACACCAGGCATTGTCTGATATATTTCATACAATGGGTCATAGTGCACTCCTGTTTTTCATTGTCCACAGGAGTAATGGCAGTCAGCAGGTGTTGGGAATGTACACTAGTATATCCTTGTATATGGAATCAATTAATTACTTTATACAAATATAAAGTTACCCAGTGTCACATCAGTGAAAATGTCCAATCACTGTAGTTTCATGGCCTCTCTTTGATAAGGGCGACAAATCTAAGGAACAGAACAGAAAGTAGGTGGTAGAAACCACACACAGCTTATAGGGAAGTAAAATCTCCAAATGGGAAGACCAACACTTAAAAGATGAGGAAAGGAACTTAGAATTTGAGGGATATGATGGTAGAGACTGTACCTCATTTAGTTCCATGTGACTCTACAAGCTAGTTGAGGAAAGAAGAAATGAAAACAGAAAAAAAGTGGTTCTCTGAAAGGTTGGGAAGATTCACTAGAAGCTAAAGTGTGACAGAGATGGACAACCAAAAGAGAGATTTGAGGGTTGGGTGTAAGGAATCGTTGTGACAGGTTGAGATGTAACAATGATGGAAGGTCAACAGTTGAGGATGTTGTCAGTGATAATGAGCAGGGAGTGGGGCTCCAGGGATTACATGGTAGTTCATCATCAACATGTACGGGAAGAAGAAAGCACTTCAGAACAGAATGTTCCCCTATTAATAGCCGCATGAATCAGCTTTCTGTCGCCACAACAAAATACCTGAGATGAACAACCTGTAAAAAAGTTCTCTTGACTTAAGGTTTGGTCCTCAAGACTGGCCTCTTGACATTCTATCATGGACGGAGTGAAGAAACTCAAAAGCCTCACAGACCCTTCAAGGACCCTCTTCCTGAGATTATATGAAGTAAACAATGAACCCAGGTAGGAACTTGCAGAGGATGGCTGCCTTTTCCAGAGAGGATTTCCTAGAGATATGTGATTTTTAAGTTACACTAGTAAATTCATTCCTCCATCAAGCTGGACTTGGAACCATATTTTTTAAATCTATTGATGCTCCCTGTGTCTGGCATGGATAGATAGTTCAAGTATGTCTTCCCATCGAAAGTTATGTAAAGCAATTGTTAACTATTCTGCAATCTTGCACCAGTATGAATAACTGCTGATCTATTGGCTTGTTCATTCATTTGCTTACTTACTTAGGTCATGGATCATTCTGAAGTATAAGGTTCCCATTCATTTCTACCTAGCATGCTCTTTTGAAATTCTCCTGTGATCCAATATATGTTAACATAAATTCATATTAACTATTTCCTCTCCTAACCCTTTCCTTTTCTGTTTTCAGCATGCACAGAACCATTCTTCACACTTTCACATAAAACACAAATTTGGTAGAAAAGACACTGTCAACAGAACACCAATACCACTGTATTTAAAACTGTGTAACTGCACATGTACGTGATTGCTTTTCCACCAATCACTTGCCTGGCCTTTTTCAAGAAAGTATGTTTTTATTTCAATTTATTCTTATTTTATAAGAATTGCCTGGAATGTAATCAGCCAATTCAAAAAATCATGACAAAATGTTAAAGCTGAAGTGTTTGCCATGGCTGCTCTATATGGCCAATACACACTGGCATAGTCTCAGCCCACACTCTTTCACCTGGAACAAGCCATTGTCAAGATTCAACTTTCAGAAATTCAATACTCCAGCTTTTCCTCTTTCTATGTTGAGTTTGGGGAATTTTAGACTTAAAAGATTTTGATTTCTTGGTATTTCAGTGTTCAGGATTATGGAATTTGATAGTATGTCTTTCAGGATTATCATTGGCAGTGATGATAAAATAAATACTCAGAAAATCCTTCTGCTATTTCCTTCAAGTAGTACAGATTTCACTTTTTAAGGGACAATTATATAAAAATTTGCTTAGTGATGTTCCAGACAAATTTTGAACAGTTATCTTTGGGGTCCAGCTAAGAATGAAGTACTGAATGACTTCAATTTTCCTATAGACTGAATCCTCACTGTGTTTGAGAACTGATTGAGATAAATCGACAAGGGCTGCCACTTAACAGAATGGCATTGCTCTAACCAACCATGTGTTCTCTCCTCCCATAGGATTCAAAATTGCTTTTATGTTCTCCTTCATCTCCAGGGCTATACAAATATTCATGATTCCTGCCACAATATAGTTGACAAGAGTATTTATTGCTTGAAAGTCCTACAGAATACATCAATCCAATATGTAGATAACTCAAAGTAGCAAGAACACTGTGTGCTTCCCTAAAACAGACAAGAGCCAGAAATAACAAATAAAAATTGGCTATATATTTCATGGAAGTAAATTTTATGTAAGGCTATCGATCTGTATCCCATTCCAAGATAGCTTTTCTATGGTAATAGGTGAACTACTAAGCCATGTACTCTATTGCTTTTAGGAAGTCTAATTCTTGTTGGAGCTATTTGTGTTTTGAGCAGGGTTAGACACAGCTGAGACCATGGTTTAATGTAGTTTCTCTCATATGTCTTAGAAGGCTGTATATATTAAGCTGGGTACTACTGAGACTCCAATATAATACAAAATATAAGGAAAGAAGATAAGAGCTATAGTAATTAGAAAAGAAATAAAACTTTCTAACTTTGACAGTTGGCATCATAATTCACATAGAGCATATTAAAGAATTAACAACAACAAAACCCCTGGAGCTTATAAGCAATTATAATAAGTATTTACTTAATACATAATGAAACAAATGAAGCCAGAAGCCATCCTTTCCTATTCCAAGAATAAATAAGTATTAAGTGGAATCTGACATGAGAAACATAATGTCTTTGTTCATAAGCACCCCTGAAACTTAGGTATCAATCCAACAATATGTTTTATGTGAGTAAACATATGAGACTCTTGTGAACAAAGGTGCTGAAAATGCAGCTCAGATATCAATTTCTTAGCATGTACAATGTCTGGGGTTCATTTCCTAGCACCACATAAACTGGGTATGTTTATACATATCCCAATCCCAGCACTCATGAGGGTCAGGAGTTCAAGAAGTTAAGAAGTTCATTTGATTCATAGAAAGCTTGAGGCCAGTATGGGCTACACAAAGTCCTATCCGGTCAAGAGAGTAAAAAAGGAAAAGGCAGAGGGAGGGAAAGAGAGAGGGAAAGGAAAAGTCTCACATGTACTGTGAAGCAATAACAATCAAAACAAAAGTAAGGCTTGACAGATAGATCAATAGAACAGAGAAGTCTCAAACAGACACATGTATGAAGGACATGCTCACCTGATCTTTAACAAAGGCACAAAGGTGTTTTCCTTCACAGGACACACAAAGAAGCTTTTCTACAAATGGTGATTGCACAAGTGGGCGTTATGTGCAAAGCAGGAAAAAAATCTGGGGATAGGTATTGCTTTCTTCACAAAGCTAATTCAAAATGGATGGTAGAATTGAATCTGATATACAGAAGGATAAAATCTTCAACATGACAAAAATGTCAGTTATCCTCTGTTCTCTCTTCTGTAGAGAAGCCTTTCCTAGAGCCCATCAGAGCCATTTCTACTATGTGACCCATGTTTTATCTTTATTCCTTCTTCCTCAGGAGCATTTACCATACTTGTCAATGTTCTTCACTTATGTCCCTTTTCATACTATAGCCTCCATGAAAACAGTACTATGGCCCTGGTAGTTTCTGTTACAGCCTGAAGCTGGGTGCCTTCCAGGACAACTCTTGCCACACAGAGACCACTTGATAATGAATCTCCCATGGACTTTTAGTGAACATTAAATGTTACACTCAGCATGCTAAAATGAAAAAAATTAAAAAAAAAAAATACTGTGAGAGAATTGCTTCTGTTTAAAGGAATTGTGGGGACAAAGAGTGGAGCAGAGACCTAAGGAAAGGCCATCTAGAGACTGCCCCACCTAGGGACCCATCCCATCTGCAGAAACCAAACCCAGACACTATTACTGATGCCAAGAAGTGCTTGTGGACAGGGGCCTGGTATAGCTGTACCCTGAGAGGCTGTGCCAGAACCTGACCAAAACAGATGTGGATGCATGCAGCCAAACATTGGACTGAGTGCAGGGACACCAATGGAAGCGTTAACTGAAGGACTGAAGTTGCTGAAGGGATTTGCAGTGCCCACAGGAAAACAACAATATCAACCATCCAGAACCCCCAGAGCTCCCAGGAACTAAACCACCAACCAAAATGTGTAACAGAGGATCAGTCCTACAAAGGCAAAGAAGTAATTTCCAAGGAGCTGAGTAATATGGGAAGTAAATTCCCCAGAGCCTCCAGATGAGAACTCATGTCTATCCATAGCCTAATGTAAGCTCTGCAGAATCCAGAGTAGAGGAAGTCCATCCATAGGATAATCCACACAAAATAATAACGGCGTGCTGTTGGGAGTAACAGTAGGAAATCAGCGCATTCTGCCTATAGCTGGAGTTTTATAATCAGCATCTCTTGGCCTTTACACCTGTGTACAGCCACAGTGTAACCCTCACTCTGTAAGCCGCCTTACTGTTCCCCACACACATATCGTTTCCTACATGTTTTACTAAATATCTTTTAATTAATTGGTTCCCTCCACTAGGGCAAGAATTTTACCCAGTATGTTTAGACTTGAATTATTTTTGTAGGTTTTTTTTTTAATATCAGGAATAAAATATCTTAAACATAATGCTGTTGTAAATTGAATGACTACATATATATGTGCATATATACATATGGATGCATGTGTGTAGATGTATGTATGTGTATATATACATGTGTGTTTGTGTATGCATATATTATGTTAGAGACCTGATATCTGCTTACCTAAGATTTCAGTGTTTTCTAACCTCCTAAGTAGCTGTCTGTGTAATGTTCAGGGTCACAGATGTATTTGAACGGTGTTGTAAGAAACATCTCATTACAAATCTTTTGGCTTGTTTATTTTTAGGGATTTAGCTCAACCCCTCTTTCTTCATCACTTCTTGGATATTCTAGAGCCACCTACTTATCAAAAAAAGAAAATAATGCTAAATCCAAACTTTGTCACTTATGTAGAATATAAATCAGATAGAAAATACAAATTCATTACTCCATCCTTTTGAGATCCTAAAATATATTTCTAAGTTAATGTTAAATTGAGGCTTAAGATATTTGCTCAAAGTTGTGCAACTATCAAAACAGAGCAGCATTCAGTATAAAGTCCTATGTTCCTCAGGTTTTATTACATTGCCCTTTGACTGGTTCTATTGGTTTACAAAATGGGAGAGAGGTGAGGTATGTGACGTAAACTGATTTTAGAGATCTCATGGTGAGAGAGTAAAATGTTTTATTATTATTTTTTTATTAGATAGTTTCTTCATGTACAATTCAAATGCTCTCCCGAAATGCCCCTATAACCTCCCCTCACCCTGCTCCCCAACCCACTCACTCCCACGTCCTGGCCCTGGCATTTCCCTGTACTGGAGCATATAATCTTCACAAGTCCAAGGGCCTCTACTCCCATTCATGGCTGACTAGGCCATCTTCTGCTACATATGCAACTAGAGACACAGCTCTGGGGGGTACTGGTTAGTTCATATTGTTGTTCCTCCTATAGGGTTGCAGACCCCTTCAGCTCCTTGGGTACGTTCTCTAGCTCTTTCATTGGGGGCTCTGTGTTCCATCCGATAGATGACTGTGAGCATCCATTTCTGTATTTTCCAGGCACTGGCAGAGCCTCACAAGAGACAGCTATATCAGGGTCCTGAAAGCAAAATCTTGCTGCCATATGCAATAGTGTCTGGGTTTGGAGGCTATTTATGGGATGGACCCTGTACTGGCTAGTTTTGTGTCAACTTGACACAGCTGGGGTTATCACAGAGAAAGGAGCTTCAACTGGGGAAATGCCTCCATGAGCTCCAACTATAAGGCATTTTTTCAATTAGTGATCAAGGGCTCCTTGTGGGTGGGACCATCTCTGGGCTGGTAATCTTGGTTCTATAAGAGAGCAGGCTGAGCAATACAGGGAAAGCAAGCCATTAAAGAACATCCCTCCATGGCCTCTGCATCAGCTCCTGCTTCCTGACCTGCTTGAGTTCCAGTCCTGATTTCCTTGGTAATGAACAGCAGTATGGAAGTGTAAGCCAAATAAACCCTTTCCTCCCCAACTTGCTTCTTGGTCATGTTTGTGTAGGAATAGAAACCCTGACTAATACAAATTGGTACCAGCAGAGTGGGTATTCCTGTGACAACCTGACCATGTTTTGGGGAGGACTGTCGAAGGACTTTGGAACTTAGGGCCAGAAGATCTATTCACTGTTAAGAACTCTGTGAGATGCATAGGAGCTTGGAAGACAATGTTGAGAACAGTGCAGAAGATGGAGGCCTGGCTTGTGAAATTTCAGAGGGAAAATTAAAGACTCTTTTCAGGGCCATTGCAATTGTGGATTGTGAAGATTCTGTGGTTCTGGTTAGCTGGGGCTGAAGAATCAGCTGTGATTAACAAGATACCAGAACTACTAAAGTAAAACCTTTGCATTACTGGGACTATTGATGCTGGTTAGCTGGAGCTAAGAAATTAGTGGTGATTAAGAAGAGACCAGCATCACTGAGGTGAAATCTTCTGGGAAGTGTTTTCTGAGAGCACAGAGGCTGTGTTCCAGAGATAGCCAAGGTTGTACCTTGTGCTGTGGCTGGACTTAATAATGTGTAAGAGTTACCCAGGTGGTACTGGTTTTGAAGGCATGAAGAGGTCACACAGAGCAGCTGAGGCTCGGCACAGTGAGAGACCATGGAAGGCCATTGGTGAAAGTGCAGCCTCAGTTGCAATTGATGGCCCAGGACTGAAGGGGTCATGCAGTGTTTTGGAGATGCCAGTACCATGAGATGACCACCAAGAGCAGCAGCAGCAGTGGAGTACAGGCATCTGGAGTCTAGAGGACAACACATGTGCTACAAAGGGCATGGCTGGAGAAGTGACCCAAGCCCTTGAAGGAGCCCAGAAGATCATGAGTTGGATCCCAGACATTGAATGGTTGGAGACTGATTTTAGCTTTTGATTGTGACTGTGCCCTGATATTTTCCCTCTTGAAGGAAGTTTTTTTAGTGAAGCCCACAGTTAAGAGACTTTTAAGTGTAAAGACTTTGGATTTTAAGAGAGATTGAAATTTTAAGAATTTGTAAAGACTGTGGGACTTTTAAAGTTATTTAGATCTTGGGGATGAATAAGCTGGTTGAGGCTTACCAGTGATGTGTTTGTGTGTCAAGTTGACAAGGGGTCAATTGTACTGGCTAGTTTTGTGTCAACTTGACACAGCTGGAGTTATCACAGAGAAAGGAGCTTCAGTTGAGGAAATGCCTCCATGAGCTCCAACTGTAAGGCATTTTTTCAATTAGTGATCAAGGGCCCCTTGTGGGTGGGACCATCTCTGGGCTGGTAGTCTTGGTTCTGTAAGAGAGCAGGCAGAGCAAGCCAGATGAGGCAAGCCAGTAAAGAATATCCCTCCATGGCTTTCTGCATCAGCTCCTTCTTTCTGCCTTGCTTGAGTTCCAGTCCTGACTTCCTTGGTGATGAACAGCAGTATGGAAGTTAAGCCAAATAAACCCTTTCCTCCCCAACTTGCTTCTTGGTCATGTTTGTGCAGGAATAGAAACCCTGACCAAGACAGATCCCCAGGTAGCGCAGTCTCTGGATCGTCCTTCCTCAGTCTCAGCTCCAAACTTTGTCTCAGGAACTCCCTCCATGGGCATTTTGTTCACCATTCTAAGGAGGACCGAAGTATCTACTCTTTGGTCTTCCTTCTTCTTGAGTTTCATGTGTTTTGCAAATTGTATCTTGGTTATTCTAAGTTTCTGGGCTAATATCCACTTTTCAGTGAGTGCATATCTTATGAGTTCTTTTGTGATTGGGTTACCTCACTTAGGATGATATCCTACAGATCCATCCAATTGTCTAAGAATTTCATGAATTCGTTATTTTTAATAGCCAAGTAGTACTCCACTGTGTAAATGTACCCCATTTTCTGTATCCATTCCTCTGTTGAGGGACATCTGGGTTCTTTCCAGGTTCTGGCTATTATAAATAAGGCTTCTATGAACATAGGGGAACATGTGTCCTTATTACAAATTGGAACATTTTCTGGGTATATGCCCAAACAAGATATTGCTGGGTCTTCTCGTAAGAGAGTAAGATTTTTAAGTGAGAAAAACATCAAGCTAAGGTACATGTAGTAAAAGTATTCAAAATGTGTTAATGTTTTAGCATTCCTCAAAACAAACTTCAAGTTCTGAGTATGTTCATAATCCTTTGGGGGTCACCCACATATTCATTAGCTAAGACGAAACTCTGATAAAAGTGCAAACCATTACTTTAGATATTCTTTCATACATTTGATAAAAATAATGGGAGAAGACTGCACATCAATATTGCTGAAGTCAGAGAGCATTCTAAGTTGCCAGCCCCTTGCTGAGTCATACTTTACCCTAACTATAAAAGGCATGGACATAGATAGCAACTTCTTCTTCGTGGGTCACGCTGGTTGTTACCCAGGATACTTCTAAGATGTGCTGGAGGGGTTAGGGTACTCACCTATCATGTGTGAAGTCCTGGATTCATTGCCTGGTACTTATACAAAATACAGGCTTCCAAGACTACCTTCATATGTGGCGTGCTGAGTAGTATACCTTTAAGTGGTGGAGAGAATTATAAGAACAATGTGGTCATTTTAACGAATTGAAAATTAAAGAGAAATATCAAGGGCAGGGGAAAATGTTGTACCAACTGCCACTCTCCCAAAGAATATACAGCTTTCAATGTTTTAAAATTTACTTAGTCCCTCACATATTAAACCCAGATTGTAGTTTACCCTCCATCCTCTCCTCCTATTCCTAACCCCCTACCTTGCCTCTCCTCCCAGCCCCCAGTCCACTGCTCCTCCATTTCCCTTCAGGAAAAGACAGGCCTCTCAAGGATATCAACCAAACCTGACATAGTGAGCTGCAATAAGTCCTTTCTCTTCATATTAAGGCTGAACAAGACAACCCAGCACAGCTTTAATAATTTAGCATACTTTCCTTAATTATTTTGTTTTGTTTTTAAAATTTTGTTTCTGTGTATGTATGTGTGTCTTAGTGTCTGTATGTGTATTTGTGTCTTAGCATGGTTATGTTTATTTGTATGGGTGTCTCTGTTAGTGTGGGTATGTATATGTGAATGTGCTTGTTGATGTGTGTATATGTATGTGTGTCTTAGGTTGGGTAAGTATATGTGTGTCTTAGTATATATTGTGTCTGAGTGTGGGTGTATGTATGTATGTATGTGGCTATGTTTGGGTATGTGTACATGTATGAGTATGCATGTGTGCCTTAGTGTGAGTGTATGTAGGTGTATATATATATATGTATGTGTGCTTTAGTGTAGGTATGTATATGTGTATCTAAGTGTGGGTATGTTTATGAGTGCATATATTTGTCTTAGTATAAGTGTGGGTATATGACTGGCATCTTATCATTGGTTTGTATTTGTGTATGTATATTTGCCTTAGTGTGTCTATATGTATGTCTTAGCGTGGTTATGTGTATGTGAGTACATGTGCCTGGGGAGGCAAGAAACTATGGAGGATCCCTAGAACTGGAGTTAGACAGTTATGAGCCACATGACATAATTGCTGAGAACCTATTGTGTCTTCTTCAAGAGTAGTGCATGCTCTTAACTCATAAGCTACTTTTAGGACCCTCAACTAATTTTTATACATTTTTTGCATATTAAAAATAAAACTAAAGCCTTTTAAAAAATGTTTATGACGTTATAATAAGATTACATCATTTTTCCTTTCCTTTCTGAAACTCTCCCATATACCTCCTCTTATTCTTTTTTCAAATTCATGACTTTTCCTTTCATTAATTGTTGTTATATGCATATATGAGTATACATTTATATTTCTAAATATGTAAATACAACCTTTTCAGTCTAATGCTACCTGTATGTATGCTTTCAGGGTTGAACATTAAATATTGTAAGAACCAGAGAATGAGGAACTTGCTGTGAAACTGTATCTCCTAGAAAAGTGAGAATCAGCAGCAATATGACAGCCTAAACATGACCAGGAGGCAGGAGTAGACATGCTGATGTGGAGAAGGGACACCCAAGAGGCCTCATCCCTGTAGGAAGAACTACAGGAAGCTAGGAGATGCTGTGAGGAGGAGGAGGAATGGTTCTACTGGGGGAAGAGCAAATCAACAGGTATCCAATACCAAGTGGTCAACCTGGAAGTCTTAAAATTCTCTCCTCCCAGATCTACATAAGACAAATGTTTTTAAAACTGACATAGCCTTCAAATCAGACATATATATGTATGTATATATATATATATGAATATTATCAAAATTTTGTGGTGCTCATGTTGAAATTAAATTATCACCATGATACTAAGAAGTAAGACTATTTAGCAGCAATAAGACATTCTTCCTCCATGATGTTTCCCCTCCTGTGTTTTCTCCATGATGCTATGATGAAACATGAAAAAGTTTACCATAGGCATATGTCATGCTCCTGGATGCCCCAGAAGTGTGGATAGTATGTTGTTTTTTTTTTTTAATTTCTCACTCTAAAGTATAGTGTTAGAGCAGTAGAAAACAAAGACAATATAAATGAATGAGGTTTATTTTGTGTTTTAAGAGCTACTACATTATCTTAAAGCTCTCCTCAAGCTTTCTTTTTCATTAAGCCCAATATTTTGTTCTGTCCAGTGTCAATAAATAAATATATTATTCCTGAATTATAACTATTAGATAGTTTTTTATGAAATGATTACACCACAACTCCTGTGTTCCTTCTGGATAAAACTTTAGTTCTTTTCTATATTTCTTCTTGTATTCAAAAAACACTAAAGTGAATAATCTTAAAATATGACTTCCTGGAGCAGGTTTGTAAAAATTTCTCTGGACAACATTTTTAGAGAAGTATTTGCTGCATCATAAGGTATGGAAAATTTTAGCCTCCCTTGATTTTTGCAATTTTTTTCTCCTTATAATGATCCATTTTGTCATCATTCACATCACCATAGCAGTTTGTGATAGTTCTCTTCAAATGTTTGTCAGCAAATGAGTTGATGCATGTCTCTGTGTGTATATGTCTTTGACTGAGTGTGTATGTGTGTATGTGTGTATGTGTATCATGATACTAAGACATTTTAGCTGCAATAAGACATTCCTCCATGATGTTTCTCCCCTCCCCCCCATGTATTCTCCATGATACTATATGTGTGTGTGTGTGTGTATGTGTATGTGTGTGTGTGTTTGTGTATACCACACAAACCTTTTATATTAGGGTATGAATAATTTTGGTGTGTGTCTTACAAAGATCTATCTCATATTTTATGTTTGCCTTTAAACTTGGTTGTCAAGCCAATTTTGCATTTTATTGTCAAATTTATTAGTCTTTTCCTCCAAGAGTCATGCTCTTTTTTGTGTTATTTAAAATAAACATTCTCTTGATGCTCAGTCAGCTAAGTCCATGGTTCCCACTGAATGGTTTCTTGAATGACTTCAGTCTGGTGGTTCCTGTGTCTTCTCCCTCTCTCCCTCCTCATCTTCTAGTTTAGGGGTTATAACAACAGTGGCAATTAGATGCTTACTAACACTATAATTATTTATCTTTATTAGTTGGTTATTCTTTTTCTTTTCTAGTCAGTATTTATTGTTATTTGTTATTTATTTATGTACTTATTTATTTACTTATTCACCTATTTATTTTATAGGGAAAAAAAAGCCAACATTTATTACCAGGAAAGCATAGGGAGAAACAGAGTCTGGGCAGATGGCACTTCTCTAAGGATTACTGTTCAGGAAGGCAAAGATGGCCTGAGGCTCCTTGGCCTCTGCTGGTAAAGTCAACCTGGAGTCAGAGGCTCCCTGGGCAGCAACACCTGACTGCTCCTGGCTTCGGTTTCCAGGTCCTTGACTGGATGGTTCTCTTTGGGACTCATAAGGTGACTGCAGCCCATTCCTTCCTTTGTACTTTGATGTGGGTTACAGGCTCGATAGACGATGCCTGGTTGCTGTTTGTCTCCAATTTCTTTGCTTCTGAATGAAAGGTTGCATCCCCTCCCCACGGCTTCTATGTGGACAGCAGTCCATTCCACTCCTCCTTCTAATTTGACCTGGGTCACAGGCTATCTGGTCAGCAAGACCTGACTACTGCTTGTCTCCAATTACCCTGTGCCCTGTGTGGATGGTTGTTCCCCTTGGGAATGGGGAGCTGGTCAAAGCCCATTCTCTTCACACTGTAGGGATGCTGGTCACAGGCTCTCTGGGCATTAAGACATGACTGCAGTTTGTCTTCAGTTTCTGAATGAATGGTTATGCATCCTGGGGCTTCTATGTGGACAGCACTCCTTTCCACTCTTTGTTCTAATTTCCTCTGGATCAGAGGCTCCTTGGGCAGTAACAGCTGACTGCTTCTGAGCTCCAGTTTCCCTGTACTTGCCTGAATCATTCTCTTTGGGACTCATAAGGCAGCCACAGTCCATTCCTTTCTTTGTACTTTGATGCAGGTCAAAGGCTTTATGGTCAACACCTGGCTGCTGTTTGTCTCCAATTCCTCTGTATCTGAATGAATGGTTGGCCCCTTTTGGCTTCTATGTGGACAGCAGCCCATTCCAATCTTCATTCTAATTTGATCTGGGTCACAAGCTCTCTGATCAGCAAGTCCTGGTTCCTGCTTGTCTCCAGTTCCCCTGTAACAACATGTATGGTCATTCCCCTTGGGAGTGGAGAGCTGGTAAAGGCCCATTCCTGTCTTCACTTTGTTCAGATATTGGTCACAGACCCTCTGGAATCAATGCCTGACTGCAGCTTGTCTCCAGTTCCCCTGTATGTGAATGGATGGTTGTGCTACTTGGGGTTGACATGCACACAGCTCATTCTGCTTGCAGGTCTGCCATGGTTTGGGCCATAGAGACCCCCTGAAGAGTGGGAAGAGCCACCAAACTGGAATGCAGTGATTCCACTTTATATCCTTGTACCTTTAATGGGTCACCTACATTATTCACCAGGATCTGGACCAGAACATTTATGAGGGATTGTTGTTCAGCTGCTATATTGTAGATGAGTTTTTCTCTACTACCTCCTATGTCTGCCCAGTAACTGTTGGGGGGGGCTTTCATTCTTCAAAGAATCCCCCTGTACCTTGTATTTTGTACTGAGGTTTCCATATTGTGCTGCATTCCTTATGATGTTCTTCAAGGAGCTTTTAGGAGGGGCCTATCTTTTTCCTGGTATATTAAAAGAGGACTGACTCTCATTCTTGTCTGTATCCTTAAGCTGGGTGGAACTCTGGATAGAGGGCCTTACTCTTCCAAGCCTTTTTTCCCTGGCTTATGCCTCTAGATATCATAATATTTGGACTCTCAAGGGGATGACCTACCTTGTCATTCTTTACTGTGATCTTTGAATCTCTACATTCTGATCACTTCTCATAAAGACATCACCTAAGTCCTATGAAGTCTGGAGGTTTTGGCCTGTATTTTGGAAGCTGAGTAGTAAGTGCTGAGAAGGCAAGCTGACTGTGGCAGGGTGTACTGTACTGGGGCCACCTGGATGATGGCTCACAGGCCAGGCCTGTGGTTGCTTACTTGATCTCAAGTCAATCTTACTATACACTTTTGTTTTTATAGCCAAGTCCCCTGAATGCTATCAGGCAGGTGCTTGGAGAAGGGTTAGGCTTCTGTTGGCCTGTACATACTCAATGTAGTTGTGACTGATATTGACGGCTTGTCCACTGAGACTCTCACTGGATCCCACACTCACATTTCATGTATGAGGTGGCTCTTCTTTTACCTTCAGTGTGTTGGTTTATTTGAGCACTGAAGGTGGGACCCTATCTTCAGGGCCCACAGTTGTTGCACTCCAGTGGGGATGTCCTGAGGCCATATCTTCAGACCTCTTCCACAGTGCATGCTTGACCATTCCTGGGCTGGTATTTGGTTGTAGGATGCCTCTCCCAGTTCCTCAGATAGTCTTCCTCTGCTGGGGTTTTGCCTGGAGGCAGAAAGAACTGGGCTGAACACTCTGGTACCTGTGCTGTGGATCTGGATGGGTCCTTAAGGGCCTATAACTGGCGCCAGGTGTAGGGGCTCTTTGGGTCTCCTGAACCCCTGGAGTTGAGTGTTCAGAGGACTTTGCAGCCTGGCAGATGGTCTGGTTTCTGTCCTTGTCTCTCCTGGATCTTGGTGATGCAATTTTTCCAGTATTGTGACAGCCTTGAAAACACAGGGTAGATGCCCTCTGTGTTTTACAGGAAGCTGCCGATGCTTGACTCAAGCTTCATTTGGGTCTTCGGATTAAGGAAGAAAGGGTCCTCGGTGGTATTTATAGAGGATAGCTTTTCTGTCTTCAGTGCAAGGTTCCTGGGTTCCAACGCCTTCCCACCAGTGCTGCTTGAAGTACAAGGCAGATCTTTGGCCCCAACACTGAGGCCCTTTTTGATGGTGTTAAGTATATCACACTTTGCTATGGACTTCTTTAAGAGCACCGCCCATGGACACAGGATTCATCATCTGGCTCTACCTTTTTGGAGCTGAAAATGGAAGGCTGGTCAGGGTGGGAGAATTCAGGCATATTCATGCAATGACCATCACTGTTTGCTTGAAAATGTCCATGAAGCTGCCTCAGTTCCATGGATGGGAGGAATCTGAAGGGGGTCCCTTGTTGCTCTCCCACATTAATTGCCTTGTCTTCATTCTCTGAGTTCTCAAGATTCTGTAGCATCTGACAATGCTCAGGAAGGACAGAGGCTGACCTAATAGCTTTAGTGGGCAGGATGCCCCTGGACAAGTTGTGAGCTGGCTAATGGCTGCTTGACATTTTTCAACATTACAGCCTGCAATGCCTTCCCAATTCAGTCCTTGTTGCCAGGGCTCGTTTTCAGTTTGAAGGGATACCTATATCCCTATCCCAGTAGGTAGGGCATGCTATTTCACAGGCCCTACTCTGGAATGAAGAAGGTGTTTGGTTTAGTATAGAGATTGGGATGTTTTGCAGTTCTTGGATCTCTGTCACACCTCCCAATCTTGGTGTCACAAGTTGGTGGGGCAATGGCTAGTCCTGGAAAAGCTGTGGAAGTCCTTTAGCTAGGGATAGAGCTTGGACAAGGCCACTTGCGTCACAGGCTTACATCTCCCAAGAAGGATTTCTTGGAGACCCAGGCAGTAGCCACAACTGACTCAAGAGAACAGAGGATGTGTCCCAGAAAGGTTGGTTGAATTTCTGCTGTATAAGATTCTCTAAGAACTTGAAGTAAGCCAACAGCCGCAGGAGGGAAAGTTGATTCAGTTTCTCCTTAGAGTTCAAAAAGGAGCAGGGAGTAGAGTCCAGTAAAGGACACTGAGTGGGGCTTCCACAGCTTATGATACATTCTGGGTATGTGCATTCTTTGGCTGTTTCTACAACCTTTTACTATCGTTGTTTTCTTCCTCATGTTGCTCTACCCTCTCTTCACTACCTGCCAGTTAGAAACAACACAAATGAACCTGGATCCCTTCTCTGTAGTAGACAAGCTGCCTGCTCTCTGTGCTCAAGGACAACAAGAGACCTGCATTTTCCAAGAAGTGCTTTCTCATCCATTCTTGACTCATTCATTCTGTGCATAAACATATTTCCTTTTGGCCTTGTTGGGAAAACAGGAAAAAGGGCTGTCTATGCCACACATACCATGGATGTCCTCAGTCAGTGTTCCTCAGACAGAATCCTACCCAAGGCTGATCTCTGGAGCTGCCTCTGGCCTGTCAGATGATATCTGTTTCCTCGGACCAGAGAGGATTTAAGCCCTGATCTGAGGCCCTTGGTCTCATCACCTGCTTCACATCAGTTCAACACAAACAAAAGCAAATGCCTAAGCAGAGGACAGATGACCCTTCTCAGAGCTTGTCCTGGGTTCCCACTAACTCAGAAATACAGTCTCTCCATGGAGCCCTAGTGGTCATTAATGGCCTCTCTGCCACCCTGTACAGGTGGTCTGAGAGCTTTAGGCAGGCGGCTCAAGCCTCTCACACCTCTGTCCTGCCTGCCAGCCCCTGCAGACTGAGGTGCAGCTCAAGCCTCTTGCACCTCTGCTTTTTCTGGAGAGTTTCACTCACCTGTCTGTAGCTGGACTTTAGCTACTTTGTAGGTTATTCTTACTAACATCCATCTCCACCCCTTTTCTTCCACTCTTTTAATCCCCTAACAATAGATAGGAGAGAAAAAACAATAGACAGGAAAGGGGGAGATGCTATTGTTAGACTATTTCCACCTGATTGGGGGTGGGGATGAGTTCCTTTAGGGAATGTTTGATCTTTACCATCAGGATATCCAACTTCTACTTCTTTGAACACTACTACTTATTGTTAAGTGGTCACCACAAACACCAGGAACTAATAGCAAACAACCAACAAAAATCAACAACCCGCCATGCCTCTCAAGGCCCTAGTATTTATATACCCTCTGGAAAGTCCTCAGAATTCCAAATGTCACACAAATGCAGAAGCTATCTGCTGCTGGCAGAATTATGCCCCTACTAAAGCACGAAGCAAATCACAGCCAGCTGCTGTGGACAGTCAGAGACAACCTCATATCCCACACCTGAGATTAAAACAAAACATATTCTTATATTTCTGGTTTTTTTTTAAGCCCCAATTTTTTAGTATACCTTTCTTTGTGTTTCTAGGGAATGTGAAAATAACAGTCATGAACAAAAGGCTGTCATACACAGCGTTGTGTCAACCAAGGCTTTCCTCACCTTTAGGATGGTCTTTTCACTCCCAGGTGGTGGTGACCCTGGGTACTTTTTCAGGAATGGGATTAGTAGGAAAAAGAGCCCCACTCCACACATAATGGCAAAGCTCATGTCCATTAATATGGACATAGAGCTAGGGTTCCTCCACTAGTCAATAATGCTATTCATTGGAAAGAGAAAGTTCTCCATCTTCTGAATCACAGTGCAGCTCTCAGGTCACTGAGTCCCAGAGTACAGAGCATCCTGCTTGTCAAGAGGGCTCAGGCCACATCACATAGCTGAGGCCTCCTCATCACAAAGGGCTACTTTCAGGAGGGAGGGTGCCATAGCCCCTCTCCAGCCTCCAGCCCAGCAGCCCCACCTGCCTCTTGGCTATCTCTACTTCCTCCTTCCAAATCCTGCTGCTAAAGCAGTCAAAGATAGATCTCTGTCCGTGTTTTATTTCTCCTCCCTGAGCCTCAAAATTCCTCTGCCTCCTGGAAGATGTCTGCTTGAGTCCATCAGCTCCTTAGATTTTCCACAAAGGGGGCTTCTCTTTGCAACTTGAGTTGTTTCTTAGGGACTGTACATCCATGTCTCTTCACTCTGAGATTATAGCTTATTTTTTCCAGTAAATTATTTTTTATTAATTATTTTATTTATTTACATTTCAAATGTTCTCCTTTCTGGTCCTTGATGAACCTTCTACTTCATTCCTCTTCCCCTTCGTCTCTAGGAGGGTGCTCCCACACCTCTCCACCCACTCCCACCTCACTCCTCTCGTGTCCCCCTTCTTTGGGGCATCAAGCCTGCACAGGACCAAGCACCCCTTTTCCCACTGAGGCCAGACAAGGAAGTCCTCTGCTACATATGTAGTGGGAGCCACATACCTGCCCATGTATGCTTTTAGGATGGTGTCTCTGCCCCTGAAATCTCTGAGGGGTCTGGTTAGTTGATACTGTTGTTCCTCCTATGAGGTTGCAACACCCTTCAGTTCTTTCAGTCCTTCCCTAACTCCTCCATTAGGGTCTGTGGACTCAGTCCAATGGTTGGCTGTGAATATCTGCATCTACATTAGGTGCTGGCAGAGCCTCTCAGAGGACAACCATGCCAGGCTCCTAGGTTCATGCACACCTTGTCATCAGCAATAGTGTCAGGGTTTGGTGCCTGCACATGGGATGGATCCCAAGGTGGGGCAGTCTTTGGATGGTCTTCGCATTTAGGCTGATATCATCCCCACTTGGTCCTGGGATGCTCTTGCATACTGGTTTTTAGGATTTTCTAGTGGTTCCTCCTTTTCCCCACTCCATATTGCTGCATATTTCTATTCATCTTCCTGACCATCTAGACTTCTGTCATGACTCCCCCATACCTGATCCTGTCACCCATTTTTCCCTCCTCTACTTGGTTATTCTTATTAATGACAATGAGTTCACAAATTTTCTAGGCATTAAGCCCTTCAAGTAACACTTATAATTGACCACCTATTTCTTGTTCAAATTCTCTCAACATAGCCATGAACATGCTTTCCTGTATATTCTAATAATTTGAATTTCTTTATCATTTATTTATATGGTATAATATCAGAAACTAATTGGATTTTTCCAAGTGGGAAGCCATAAGCCAAACATGTATTGAATATCCTGTTTTTTCTTACTGTCTGACAAGTTGCTCTACCATATACAAAGGTTTCATATGCTAAACGTGTATTCAATCTGTTTCTGAAGTATTCAGTTCTAGAAGGTTTTGTTTTCTTATAGTTTTGACAACTAAGAAGACCAAGATTAAGGTCTAGACAATTCAGTCCCCAATGAAGGTTTCCCTGTAGGGAATCAGATGTTTGACATCTGACATCACTTTTCTTACTGAAGGCATGTGAAGAGGGAGGGAAATTTTCTAATAAGGTTACCACCATGAATACCCTTGTAAACTAATTTAACTCCCCAATGGCTCACATTTGTGGCTGCATGGAAGATTGTCTCTGATGAATTGATGGAAAAAGCAAACACTGAGCTTGATTCATAGGTGGGTAGATTTGAAGTTCCAAAGTTCTTGCCTACAAATGCTTTTATATTGGAGATTAATATTCCAACATACAACTTTTACATTATATACATTTATAATACACAAATTTTACAACTCAGAACAGTGAGAGGCAGCTTCCATTCCACCATAACTGCTTCAGTCATGAGCCAGCCGGACAAGTGCTAGATTAGCCAAGGACAGAATCTGACTTTCATTTGCTGGGCTGCTCAGTCCACCTATAAAATCATGTCTTTGTTATAATGAACATTAACATGGGATGCAAATATGCTTATTCTTTGTGCTCACTCTTCTAGTCTGTTAATGCACCACCACCACAACTCTTATGTGCTGAACATTCTAATATTATTTTTTTCTAGACCTCTAAAAAACAGCTAAGTCATTCACTATCCATAAATTCAAATAAACACTTACCTCAGGCTGTGTTTCTTTCAACACAATAGTAGTTCAATAAATGGTTATCAGGAGGATTTGCAAAACAACACTGTCTTCTAGGAGCTACACAAAGGACTACATTTGTAGTACAGTCTACAATTTTGCTTTATATCAATCTACCAATCCATGAATCAGCTCAACTTTTTCTTTTTCCATCAACTAATCAGGGGCAATTCTTTTTTTAAAAATCTTTTTTATTAGATATTTTCTTTATTTACATTTTAAATGTTATCCCCTTTTCTGGTTTCCCCTCTGAAAACCCCCTATCCCATCCCCCCTCCCCCTGCTCACCAGCCCACCTACTTCCACTCTACCAATTCACCTACACTGAGCCATCAAGGCTTCTCAGGACCAAGGACCTCTGTTCCCATTGGTATACAACAAGGCCATACTCTGCTACATATGCAGCTGGAGCCATGGGTCCCTCCATGTGTACTCTTTGTTTGGTAGTTTAGTCCCTGGGAGTTCTGGGGTTACTGGTTGTTTCATATTGTTGTTCCTTCTATGGGGCTGAAAGTTTCTTCAGCTCCTTCAGTCCTTTCTCTGGCTCCTCCACTGGGAACCTTGTGCTCAGTCCAAAGGTTGGCTGAGAGCATCCACCTCTGCAATTGTCAGGCACTGGCAGAGCCTCTCAGGCTCCTGTTAGCAAGCACTTGTTGGCATCCACAATAGTGTTTGGGTTTGGTAATTGTATATAGGATGGATTCTCAGATGGGGCAGTCTCTGAATGGTCTTTTCTTCAGTTTCTGCTCCACACTTTGTCTCAGTATCTCCTCCAATAGGTATTTTGTTCCATCTTCAAAGAAGGACTGAAGTATCCATACTTTGGTCTTCCTTCTTCTTGAGGTTCATTTGCTCTGTGAATTGTATCTTGGGTATTCTGAGGTTCTGGGCTAGTATCCACATATCAGTGAGTGTATACTATGTGTCTTAGTCAGGGTTTCTATTCCTGCACAAACATCATGACCAAGAAGCAAGTTGGGGAGGAAAGGGTTTATTTGGCTTACACTTCCATACTGCTTTTCATCACCAAAGGAAGTCAGGACTGGAACTCAAGCAGGTCACGGAGCAGGAGCTGATGCAGAGGCCATGGAGGGATATTCTTTACTGGCTTGCCTCACCTGGCTTGCTCACCCTGCTCTCTTATAGAACCCGACTATCAGCCCAGAGATGGTCCCACCCACAAGGGGCCTTTCCCCCTTGATCACTAATTGAGAAAATGCCTTACAGCTGGATCTCATGGAGGCATTTCCTCAACTGAAGCTCCTTTCTCTGTGATAACTCCAGCTGTGTCACATTGACACAAAACTAGCCAG
The DNA here is from genome assembly GCF_000001635.26 of Mus musculus. Classification (NCBI taxonomy): domain Eukaryota; kingdom Metazoa; phylum Chordata; class Mammalia; order Rodentia; family Muridae; genus Mus; species Mus musculus. The sequence goes on along the minus strand of NC_000067.6, from coordinate 15,198,296 downwards.
TACACTATGTGTGTTCTTTTGTGATTGGGTTACCTCACTTAGGATGATATTTTCTAATTCCATCCATTTGCCTAAAAATTTTATGAATTCATTGTTTTTAACAGATGAGTAGTATTGTTTAAATGAACCACATTTCCTGTATCCATTCCTCTGTTGAGGGACATCTGAGTTCTTTCCAGCTTCTGGCTATTATAAATAAGGCTGCTATGAACATAGTGGAGCATGTGTCCTTATTACATCTTGGAGCATCTTCTGGGTATATGCCCAGGAGTGGTATAGCTGGGTCCTCAGGTAGTACTATGTCCAGTTTTCTGAGGAGCCACCATACTAATTTCCAGAGTGGTTGTACAAGCTTGCAATCCCACCAGCAGTGGAGGAGTGTTCCTCTTTCTCCATATCCTCACCAGCATCTGCTGTCATCTGAGTTTTTTGATCTTAGCCATTCTGACTGGTGTGAGATGAAATCTCAGGGTTGTTTTGACTTGCATTTCCCTAATGACTAAGGATGTTGAACATTTCTTTATGTTCTTCTTGGCCATTTGAATTTCCTCAATTGAGAATTCTCTGTTTAGCTCTGTACCCTGTTTTTAATAGGGATTTTTGGTTTTCTGGAGTCTAACTTCATGAGTTCGTTGTATATATTGGATGTTAGCCTTCTATTATATGTAGGGTTCTTTAAAATCTTTTCCCAATTTGTTGATTGTTGATTTGTCCTATTGACAGTGTCCTTTGCTTTACAGAAGTTTGTAATTTTATGAGGTCCCATTTGTCAGTTCTTGATCTTAAAGCATAAGCTATTGGTTTTCAGTTCAGGAAGTTTTTCCTGTGCCCATGTGCTTGAGGCTCCTCCCCACTCTTTCCTTTCTATTAATTTCAGTGTATCTGATTTCATGTGGACGTCCTTGATCCACTTAGACTTGAGCTTTGCACAAGGAGATAAGAATGGATCAAATTGCATTCTTCTGCACACTAACCACCAGTTGATCCAGCACCATTTGTCAGTAGTCTGTCATTTGTCAATGTTATCTTTTTTCCACTGGATGGTTTTAGCTCCTTTGTCAAAGATCAAGTGACTGTAAGTGTGTTGGTTCATTACTGGGTCTTCAATGCTATTCCATTGATCTGACTGCCTGTCATTGTACCAGTACCATGCAGTTTTTATCACAATTGTTCTGTAGTATAGCTTGAAGTCCAGGATGCTGATTCCCCCAGAAGTTCTTTTATTATTGAGAATAATTTTCTATTTTCTGGGTTTTGTGTTATTCAGGATGAATTTGAGAATTGCTCTTTCTAACTCTATGAAGAACAGGTTTGGAATTTTGATGGAGATTGCATTAAAATCTGTATATTGCTTTCAGAAAGATGGCCATTTTTACTATGTTAATTCTGCCAATCCATGAGCATGGGAGATCTTTCCATCTTCTGAAGTCTCCTTTGATTTCTTTCTTCAGAGACTTGAAGTTCTTGCCACACAGATCATTTGCTTGTTTGGTTAGGTACTATCACATCAAGATACTATATATTGTTTGTGAATATTGTGACAGGTGTTGTTTCCCTAATTTCTTTCTCAGCCTGTTTATCTTTTGAGTAGAGGAAGGCTACTGATTTGTTTGAGTAAATTTTATATCCCACCACTTTGCTGAAGTTGTTTATCAGCTGTAGGATGTTCTCCATGGAGTTTTTTTGGGTCACTTAAATATGCTATCATATCATCTGCAAATAGTGATAGTTTGACTGCTTCCTTTCCAATTTTTATCCCTTTGACCTCATTTTGTTGCCTAATTGCTTCAGCAAGAACTTTAAGTACTATATAGAATAGATAGGGAAAGAGAGGGCAGCACTGTCTAGTCCCTGATTCTAGTGAGATTGCTTCAATGTCTCTCCATTTAGTTTGATATTGGCTACTGGTTTGCTGTATATTGCTTTACTATGCTTCAGTATGGGCCTTGAATTCCTGATCTTTACAAGACTTTTAATATGAAAGGATGCTGAATTTTGTGAAATGCTTTGTCAGCATCTAATGAAATGATCATGTGGTTTTTTTTTTACCTTTGAGTTCGTTTATATAGTGGATTACATTACTGGATTTCTGTATATTGAGCCTGGCTAAGGGTTTATGAATCCCTGGGATAAAGCCTACTTGATTTTAGTGAATGGTCATTTTGATGTGTTCTTGGATTCAGTTGGCAAGAATTTTATTGTTTATTTTTGCATCACTATTCATAAGGAAAATGGGTCTAAAGTTCTCTGTGCTGGTTCTTTGTGTGGTTTTGTATCAGCATAATTGTGGCTTCATAGAACAAATGGGGTAGTGTTCCTTCTGTTTCTATTTTGTGGAACAGTGTGGAGTATTCGTTTTAGGTTTTCTTTGAAGGTGTGATCTAATTCTACACTAAAACCATTTGGCCCTAGGCTTTTTTATTTTATTCATTCTTTTTTTTTTTTTTTTTTTTTTTGGTTGGGAGACTTTAATGTCTGCTTCTTTTCCTTTAGGGGTTGTGGGACTGTTTAGATCTGATTCTGACTTAACTTTGGTATTTGTTATCTGTCTAGAAAATTGTCCGTTTCACCCAAATTTTCCAGTTGTGTTGTGTATAGGCTTTTGCACTTTAGAAAGTAAACAATTCCTTATCCTCATGTACCATTGTAGATTATACGACATTCATGTGCTCAGAAACACTGATAAATATAACAGTTTCCAAATATAGTTATCTCTATTGAAAAGTGAAATGACTTCTTACATTGGACCATAATCCACAATCCTAATTAGCCCATTGCTTCTTCTGGAAAAATTTCTGTCTTGTTTAAGATGTTGATTTTCTGAGGTTCCATTAGTGACTCACACCAACACTGCTTGTCCTACACTGGAAATAAAGTAGACAGGTAGTAATATCACTGTGTTTCCAAAGCACAGTTATTCATTAATCTTTAATGCTTACTGCTTACCCAAGAACAAATGTCACTAAGTGGCAACAAGATACTACTAGGATAATGTAATAGGACACTGAGAAGTTTCTATGACAAGTGTGCCTTTTCCTGCTTTTGCTCTTTGGCTTGTGTTCTCTTGAGCTGGGACTGTCTTTCCCTTTTTTTGCTATGGAATTTTTTTGTATATAAGGCTCAGATCAAATATCAGTTCTGGGTTGATTTGCCTGTTCTCATTAATAAAGTGTATTCTCTCCCTCCATTTTGCTTACAGAATATTTTAATACTGATATATTTGTAACTGTTTCTCTTTCTAGTTCTGTGCTTGATTATTGTCTTCTACCTTAAACTCTATGAATACATCCTTCTCATGTTTATTTCCTGCTGCTCAGAATAGTACTTGACATAGTATCATATACTAAGTTATGTCTATACCATATGTTACTCTTTTTTTGAAGGCTGCCTTCACTCCATCAGTGCCCTTCATCAGTACCTATGAAATGGCTGTTTGTGTGCTCTGTCTGTTGAGTTGAAAAAAAAAATCCAATCTTATGCTAGAATTGTATTTGATGAATATTTAGACTTCCTTAAAATTCTACAAATGACACTAAAAATAGAAGATTGCTACTTACTTCCATTTCTATGTATAGCCCACTGTGTGGTAAAAATGGGGTTCCATATCCTGCCCAGGGCTTGGGCCACTGGGTGAGGCAGACGTGGGAAGTCTGACTGGGCACACCCCCACGGCACCACTGGGCTGTGAGAAGCCACAGGACCCTTCTCCAAGGGTGGGGAAAGCACAGTCGGGTGTCCCCTAGGGCCTGCCAGAGTTGGGATCAGACTCAGAGGCACCACAGACACTGCTGGGTGCCATGGAAGGGCCAGTTCTGGGGTCTCTGGGCTACATAGAGTCCAGGGATGACAGGTTTTCAGTCTTCAACACCTCAGATGCTGCTGGATGTCATGGGAGAGCTGAGAACAGAACATGGGCCAGTGGGGAAAAGAGCAGGGAGGGGTAGTTCTGGCTGGGTCCTGCAGAGAGGAGAATCTTTGTCTTGCCTGGTGGTGGCTTGGTTTGGTGGCAGTCATGGCTGGCGTGCAGGGAGGCCTCCAGTGGGATGTTAGACATGCTGCTCATTATGGGAATACCTGCTCCATTGCTCCAGCACTGCGGGTCCGATGAGAAGAGGCAGTCCATGGTTTTAAGGTGTTTATTGAAGAACGGCAGAGAGGGAGCGAATACAGAATCTGGAGTTTCTACCCCACCTTTGAACATTCACTTCCCAGATAAAAGGCACACAACTTTTATTATTTATAATAAGCCTTAAACACCACAAGAGCTGGGCAGATGTCTACTCTCTACGGAAGAGTTGTATATGTAAATTACCTGTCTCTGCCTATAATGGCTGTATATGTATCTTCCTTTCCTTCTGCTTCCTTGCTGCCATCAGCACAAATTGTTTTCCTGTTCTGCTACTCAAATAAATGCCCATTAGCACTTATGTACATAGAGTAGAACACTCATATATCTATAATCCAGAGTTATGACTTACTATGTATCATTTGGGCTGCAGTTAATTCCAATTGGAGAGACCTCAGGATCACCTTTCCTTGACTCCTGATTCATGGGGTCTTCTTTCCTCAACCTCTCCTCTTTCCCTTGTGGTTTCCTCCTACATCCTCTTACCCAGCTAGAAATACCAAACACTGCCTATCTCAAGTCTGTCCAGGTATAAGCTGTAGGCATCTTTATTAACTAATCACAAATACTTTGGATGCAAGGTCACGTAACATCACTTGGGTCTACATGCAGACTCTCATGTCTCTGAGGCAACCAGGTCTTGGGAGTCCACACCTACCAATTCAATACATAGCAAAAGACCAAACTTCAAAAATTCCCCTTTTTACTCCAATAGAAGGCTCTTTTTCTCTCAGAAATAAATTGAATACAAGTATAACAATTGTGAAAATTAATTTAAAACATCCAGTCCATTATATTTGGCAATTTATATAAAGCATTTTATCATTTGTCCTATACTGGTGAGTTAGAATTTTGTGTTTAAATTTTTTATCTTAACTTGTATTACCATTCTAAGAACATCTTCTTAAATTTTAAACAACTTATGCATAATTGTCAGACTACAAGTAACTAGTCTTCAACAGTGTCAGAGATCTAAGAAGGAATATTATTTGAGTATGAAAGAAGTACATTTAAAACTTTGAATGTCACCAAAAATTAAATTTATGAAATTATCACAGCACAGAGGAACCTAAGAAGTCATGATGCCAAAAGGGAACCATGTCCCTAGTGGCATCCTAGAAAAGAAAATGCATTCTAGGCTTAGAAAACCAACAAACTTTAGTAAATTGTGGAGTTTAATTAATTTTTAAATCCTATAAATAGGGTCAATGAGATGGTTCACTGGTTAAATGTGTTTGATGCAAAAGCTGGTGACTTAAGTTCAGTTTCCAGGTCATATGATGGAAGGAGATAATTGACTCTGAACATTATCCTCTAACCTCTAAGGTACTATGTCATTCATGTATACAAACACAGATACACAAAAATAAGTAAAATGTAACAAAAAACAAGAAAGATTATAAATAGAAAATGTGAAGATCCCACCTAAAATATGTAAGAACCATGAGTAAAAATTTAATTTCTCATTTATCTAATCTATATAATAATATAGGTGAAGATATTATAGTTATAAAAATATATTTATTTATTTGCCAATCCATTTAAGAGGATTTAAGTAAAATTATGGGAATTGTTACATGTATTTCTGGCCCATTGATTTGTCTGTATTTCCAAAAGCCACAGTCTTTCTTACTTATTAGTTTTCCACTATCATTTCAATGGATATAGAAAGATCATTAGACAAAACTCAGCAGCCATTCCTGGTGAAAAATATCTTTAAATAAACTACATATAAAGAATGTGCCTCAGATCGGTTAAGGACACATGTAACAAACACATGACTAATATTAAACCACACAAGAGAAACTTGAAGCAATCCTACTAAAATCAGGGATTAAACAAGGCTGCCCACTTTCTCCCTGCCTATTCAATATAGTACGTGAAGTCCTAGTCAGAGCAATTTGACAACAAAGAAGATCAAGTGGATACAAATTGGAAAGGAAGAAGTCAAAATATCACTATTTGCAGATGATATGATAGTATATATAAGTGACCCTATAAATTCAACCAGAGAAATCTTAAACCTGATAAACAGCTTCAGTGAAGTAGCTGGATATAAAATTAGCTCAAACAAGTCAATGGCCTTTCTCTACACAAAGGATAAATGGGCTGAGAAAGAAATTAGGGAAACAACACCATCACAATAGTCACAAATAATATAAAATATCTTGGTGTGACTCTTACTAAGGAAGTGAAAGATCTGTATGATAAGAACTTCAAGTCTCTGAAGAAAGAAATTAAAGAAGATCTCAGAAGATGGAAAGACCTCCCATGCTCATGAATTGGCAGGATTAGTATAGTAAAAATGGCTATCCTGCTGAACGCAATCTACAGATTCAATGCAATCCCCATCAAATTTCCAACTCAAGTCTTCACTGAGTTAGAAAGGGCAATTTGCAAATTCATCTGGAATAATAAAAAAACCTAGGATAGCAAAAACTATTCTCAATAGTAAAAGATCCTCTGGTGGAATCACCATGCCTGACAATAAGCTGTACTACAGAGCAATTGTGATAAAAACTGCATATGGTACTGGTACAGCGACAGACAGGTAGATCAATGGAATAGAATTGAAGACCCAGAAATGAATCCACACACCTATGGTCACTTGATTTTTGACAATCAAGCTAAACCCATCCAGTGGAAAAAAGACAGCTTTTCAACAAATAGTGCTGGCAAAACTGGTGGTTATTATGTGAAGAATTCGAATTGATCCATTCTTATCTCCTTGTACAAACTCAAGTCTAAGTGGATCAAAGACCTCCACATAAAACCAGAGACACAGAGATTAATAGAGGAGATAGTGGGGAAAAGCCTCGAAGATATGGGCACAGGGGAAAAATTCCTAAACAGAACAGCAATGGCTTGTGCTGTAAGATCAAGAGTTGACAAATGGGACCTCATAAAATTGCAAAGCTTCTGTAAGGCAAAGGACACGGTCAATTAGACAAAAAGACCACCAACAGATTGGGAAAGGATCTTTACTTATCCTAAATCAGGGGACTAATATACAATATATTTAAAGAACTCAAGAAGGTGGACTCCAGAAAACAAATAACCCCATTAAAAACTGGGGCTCAGAGCTAAACAAAGAATTCTCACCTGAGGAATACGGAATGGCTGAGAAGCACCTGAAAAAAAATGTTCAGCATCCTTAATCATCAGGGAAATGCAAATCAAAACAACCCTGAGATTCTACCTCACAGCAATCAGAATGGCTAAGATCAAAAATTCAGGTGACAGCAGATGCTGGCGAGGATGTGGAGAAAGAGGAACACTCCTCCATTGTTGGTGGGATTGCAGGCTTGTACAACCACTCTGGAAATCAGTCTGGTGGTTCCTCAGAAAATTGGACATAGTACTACCAGAAGATCCAGCAATACCTCTTCTGGGCATATACCAAGAAGATGCTCCAGCTGGTAATAAGAACACGTGCTCCACTATGTTCATAGCAGCCTTATTTGTAATAGCCAGAAGCTGGAAAGAACCCAGATGTCCCTCAACAGAAGAATGGATACAGAAAATGTGGTACATTTACACAATGGAGTACTACTCAACTACTAAAAAAAAATGAATTTATGAAATTCTTTGGCAAATGGATGTACCTGGAGGATATCATCCTTAATGTGGCAACCCAATCACAAAAGAAGTCATTAGATATGCACTCACTGATAAGTGGATATTAGTCCAGAAACTTAGAATACCCAAGATATAATTTGTAAAACACACAAAAAAAATCAAGAAGAAAGAAAACCAACGTGTAGATACTTCATTCCTCTTTAGAATAGGGAACAAAATACCCATGAAAGGAGTTACAGAGACAACATTTGGAGCTATGCCGAAAGGATGGAGTATTCAGAGACTACCCCACCCAGGCATCCATCTCATAATCAGCCACTAAATCCAGACACTATTGCATATGTCAGCAAGATTTTGCTAAAGGGACCCTGATATAGCTGTCTCATATGAGGCTATGCCAGTGCCTGGCAAATACAGAAGTGGCTGTTCACAGTCATCTATAGGATGGAAAACAGGGCCCTCAATGGAGAAACTAGAGAAAATACCCATGGAGCTGAAGGGGTCTGCAACCATATAGGTGGAAAAACAATATGAAGTAACCAATACCCCCAGAGCTCGTGTCTCTAGCTGCATATGTAGCAGAAGATGGCCTAGTCGGCCATCACTGGGAAGAGAGGCCCCTTGGTCTTGCAAACTTTATATGCCCTAGTACAGGGGAATGCCAGGGCCAAGAAGTGGGAGTGGAAGGGTAGGGAAGCAGGATGGGGGGAGGGTATAGGAAACTTTCGGGATAGCATTTGAAATGTAAATAAAGAAAATATAAAAAAAGGATAAAGTTTGTTATATCAAAAATAAAAAAAATGATGTGTCTTTAAAAAAAACCTACTGTTTTATACAATTTGTAACATAGTTTAATGTCAATACTAATAACACCTAGACAAAGAAACTAGTGGCACATGTACTTAAATAATTTCTTCTTGACATATACTGTCTGATGCAATATAAATGAAAACTGCACAGTTGCTATACTGTATGAGAAGGGGTCATATTTCTTCATGTTCTGTATAGGTACATTTTTATCCTAGATTGTTTCAATCTGAGGTTGATTAAATGCACAGACACAGAGCCAGCTCTTTTTTTTTTTTTCAATCCCTACAAAGGCTATAGAGAGTATTGTGCTCAGGGAGAGTTACATAGCAAAGGGAATTGGACAGTTAAAAGATGGGATGGAAATGAGGACGAATGAAACAAAGGAAGACTCAATTTTCATGGAGTCGGGAGTTTAAGTCAATTCCAGTTTTTCCAGCAGCACCTCTACCATATGCTTAAGTAATCTAAGTAAAAACTAAAATTTGGTGACCTAAATGGAAAACTCATTGAATTAAGTTAGTATATATGTCTCAGTTAGGGTTTCTCCTGTAATGGAACACAATGACCAAAAAGCAAGTTGGAGAGAAAAGGGCTTATTTGTTTTACACTTCCTTGTGCTGTTTATCATCAAAGGAATTCGCAATAGGAACTCAAACAGGGTGGGAACCTGGCTGCAGGAGCTGATTCAGAGGCCAGGAGGGGTGCTGCTAACTGGCTTGCTTTTCATAGCGTGTTCAGCCTGCTTTCTTATAGTATCCAGGATCACCCGGATATAGATATAAGGACCCATATTAGGCTGAGCCCTCCTCTATCATTCACTAATTACACTAATTATGGAGGTACTTTCTCAGTTGAGGTTTCCTCCTTTCAGATAAACTCTAGTTTGTATCATGTTGACATACGCCTATCCAGTATGGTATAAAATCTGTTTTAGAATACACTTTCCCACATAAAATGTACATTCACATCCAAGTCTTTAACCTTTTTTTTTTTTTTTTTTTTTTTTTTTTACAAGCAACTTCTCTATAAAGGCTATCACTTGCCTTCTGGATGACCTCAAACAAGATTAGCCTCTCTTCAACATGATAGTCTTTTAAATATTTAGAAGCATATCCTTATACTTCTAATATACTACTAGCTAGTCTTTAGTGATATTATCAAGGATTTTTTTAATGAAACCAGGGAAATAGTTTGCAAATACTAAAAAAAATACTGTAAAATTTTCTTTGTAAGACAATTTCCGTCCACCAATTCTTCAACATTGCCTCAGAGAAAGGGAAGGCTGAATGCTGCCTCAGAAAGGAAGAAAGGAACTCTTCAGAAGATACAAATAGACACTGAAAAAGGGAGATAGTGTGCCCATTGCTTAGAGTGAAGAGTTGTCATTTTCCATTTCAAAAGTTGCTGTGCTGTGTTGGGATGTTGTCCAGTGTATACTCAATAGGTATAAGACCCCATATTCAATGCTTGACACTGGAAGGAAAAGTATCCCCTATATGTCAAAGGAAATATCTGCCTCCAAGATGCCAAGACTTGTGAGAAATGCACAGTGCTAAGGACAGTCTGGAATCCAATAGTCATTCCACAGAAGACAGCAGGGTCCCTACAGAAAGGGCTCAGATTTTTGCTTGCTCTTCTTCACTGTTCTCTTCCCATTTACTTGTTTGTAGAGCTGAAAATTATTGCTAAATACACTGTCTTGTCTTTAAGAAAAACAAATGAATCAAAATAACTAAACACATCTCAGTCAAACAATTTACTTTATTTAATGTATTTGTGTGTGTGTACGTGCGCGATGTCTGATCCCCTATTCCTGGGATAACAGGCAGATGTGAGACACTGTGTGGATGTTGGAACTGAAACAAGTGCTCTTAACCCCATTGCTCTAGGCCCAGTAATGTTTAATGTACCAATGAATATACATTATGAATACACAATTAGCCGATGGAAGGAAGGAGACAGATACACAAGGTGAACATAGTAAAATACCTGTGCAAAAGAACCACAAAACAGCTGCAGAAGTCTCCGCAAACACTGATCACAAAACAAGGGCAGAAATGTTTCGTGGGGGTGGTGGTGGTGCAAGGGTGGGGGAAGATTTGAAAAGGAGGTGAAATTAAAGTGCTGCAGAGTCTTGACATGTACAGCAGTCATCAGGCCAAGCTGTGATTTAAATTCAAGTGTTCTTTTTTTTGAACCTGCCATTGACATGAATTCAGACTTATGGGTACACACCTAGAGTTATTTAGAGTAAATCAATCAATTGGATTTTTAAAGCTAAATGTACATGTTAAAATGTAAGAACAGTCTTCAGACGAGTAAGGGCATTATGATATTATATTTTCAATGACACCCTCTACTCTGGGCTCCGTATTCTGGACCACACCTTCAGCAGAAGACTTCTGCTTTCCTGGAAGTCATGTCACTACTAGGGTCCCTAGATATAACACCACCCACAACCTGCTACCAACAGTCCCCAATAGCACCCCTCCCCTGGACACTATATTCTAGCCCAGAGATACAGCAGATTTCTGCTTTACCAGAGGCTATGTTTTGGTACTAAGGTCCCCAGGTAAGAGCATTCCACTGCACACCAACAGCCCCCCAAAAGACCTACTCCTCTGGGCTCCATATTTTTTCCCATAACCTTGGCAGAGAACTTCTGCTTTACTGGAGACCAAGCCGGTACCCAGAACTTCAGAGACCACACAGGTACATTAGAATCCCACAAGCAACACTGGCATCCAAAACTGCAGGGGTCACACAGGTTTCAAAAATTCCAGCAGAGACATCGTATTGGTCATAAGCACCCCAGACCACTCAGGCCAGAAGACTATAAGGGATAAACATCCAAAAATCCATCTAACAAAGATAAACTAAGAAATCAACACATAAACCTCAAACCCCAATGACTAGAGGCCAGCGTAAGTGCACAATCAATAATAGCCAGAGCAATGTGGCACCACCAGAGCCCAGCTCTGGATTCAGCAAGCTCTGGACATTCCAACATATCTGAAGCACAAGAAGATAATCTTAAAACAAATTTTTGAAGATGATGAGGAAATTAAAGGAAAATTAATAAATCCCTTAAAGAAATCCAGAAAATACAAGCAGATGAAGAAAATAACACTGTTCAAAACCTGAAAATGGAAATAGAAGCAATAAAGAAAACAAAATCTGAGAGCATCCTGGAAAGGGAAACTCTTGGTAAGCATACATGAACAACAGATGCAGGCATCACCAACAGAATATAAGAGATGCAAGAGAGAATCTCAGGCTTAGATGGTACCATAGAAGAAATTGATTCATTGGGCTAAGAGAATATTAAATATAAAACGTTCCTAACACAAAACATCCAGAAAATCTGGGACACTATGAAAAGACTAAATCTAAGAATAATAAGCATAGACAAAGGAGAATATTCCTAGCTCAAAGGCCCAGAAAACAATTTCAACAAAATCAGGCCAAGTAACATATAAAGACAGACCTATCAGAATTATCTGATTTCTCAACAGAGACTTTAAAAGCCAGAAGGGGCATAGACAGATGCAATGCAGACTATAAGAGACCACAGATGCTAGAACAGAGTACTCGTGACAGCAAAACTTTCCATCACCATAGGTGGAGAAAACAATATATTCTGTGACAATACAAAATGTAAACAATATCTATCCGCAAAATCCATACTGCAGAAGATAATAGACAGAAACTCCAACTGGAGGAGGTTAACTACACCCAAGAAAACACAGGAAATAAGTAATTTAGCACCATCAAAACCAAAAGACACACACACACACATGCATATAAACACACACATCATCATCATCATCACCATCACCATCAAAATAAGAGGAATTATCAATTATTGGTCATTGACATCTCTCAACATCAATGGACTCAGTTTCTAATAAAAAGACACAGACTAGTAGAGTGGATCAAAAACCAGGATTCATTGTTCTGATGCATATAAGAATCACACCTCAACCATACGTATGGAAATTACCTCAGGGTAAAGTGTTGAAAAAAGATTTTCCAAGTAAGTAGACCCAAGAAGCGATCTGATTTAGCCATTCTAATTACTAACAAAATAGACTTCCAACCAAAATTAATAAATAACATAAGAAAAGAGATTTCATCAAAAGAAAAACCTTTCAAGATGATGTCTCAACTCGGGACCTCTTTACCCCATATCCAAGGGCATCCACATTTGTAAAAGAAACTGTTATAAAACTTAAATAACACATCAAAGACATAATAAGAGACTTTGACATACCACTTTCAACAATAGATAGGCAATCCAGATAGAAAATGAGCAGATATAATGGAAATAACAGGTGTTATATCACAAATGGACCTAACATATCTACAGAAATTTTACCCAAACAAAAAGAATATACCTTCTCAGCACATCATAGAACCTTTTCCATAATGGACCATAGTCTGTCACAAAGCAACTCTCAAATGCATCTTATCTTATCAGACCACTAAGAATTAAAGCTGAACTTCCAACAGAAACAACAGAAAGCCTACAAAATCATGGAAACAGACCAACTCTTTACTGAATGACCATTGAAATAAAGAAAAAAAGTGAAGACTTTCTTGGATTTGATGAAAATGAAGGCAAAACAAACCTAAACTTACGGTATATAATGAAAGTGATTCTAAGAGCAGAGTTCCTAGCACAGGTGCCTACATAAAAATTTGAGAGATCTTAATATTAGCAACTTCAGCACACCTAAAAGCTCTCAAACAAAAAGAAAAAGGCACACTCAAGAGAGTAGACAGTAGGAAATAATCAAACTCAGGGCAGAAATCAATAAGATAGAAACAAATACGAAAAGGTCAATGAAACAAAGAGTTGATTTCCTTGAGAAAATAAACAAGTTAGAAAAACCCTTATCCAAACTAAGTAAAAGCAGAGAGAGAATATCTAAATTAACAAAATCAGAAATGAATTGGGAGTTTTATTAACAGATGCTGAGGAAATCCAAAGAATCATTGGGTCATACTTCAAAAACTGGAACATCTAAAAAAAAAAAAAAAGACAATTTATCAATAGATACAACTTGCCAATGTAAAATCAAGATCAGATAAACAATTTAAGTAGGCCTATAATCTTTAGGGAAACAGAATCAATCATTAAAATTTTCTCAGACAAAAGAAAACCCAAGGCCAGATGGTTTTAGCATAGAATTCTACCAGATTTTCAAAGGAGACGTATCACTGAAACTCCTCTAATTATTCAACAAAATAGAAACAGAAGGAACATCGCCAAATTCATTTTATGAGGCCACAGTCCACCTGATACCCAAAGCACACAAAAGCTCAACAAAGAAAGAGAATTTCAGACCAATTTTCCTGACCATTGATGTAAAAACATCAAATCATCAAATAAAATACTTGCAAACTGAATCAATGAACATGTTCAAACCATCATTCCCTAGGATCAAGTAGGCTTCATTTCAGAGATGCAGAGATGATTCAACACATGAAAATCTGTCAATGTAATACCATATAAACAAATTGAAGGAAGGAAACCACATGATCATCTCATTAGTTGCTGAAAAAGCCTTTGACAAAACATAGCACCCCTTTATGATAAAATTCTTAAAGTGATCAAAAATACAAGGAACATACCTAAACATTATAAATGCACTGGCTGGTTTTGTGTGTCAACAGGCTGGAATCATCACAGAGAAAGGAGCGTCAGGTGAGGAAATGCCTCCATGAGATCCAGCTGTGAGGCATTTTCTCAATTAGTGATTAAGGGGAGAGGGCCCATTTTGGGTGGTACCATCCCTGGGCTGATAGTCTTGGGTTCTATAAGAGAGCAGGCTGAGCAAGCCAGTAAGAAACATCCCTCCATGGCCTCTGCATCAACTCCTGCTTCCTGACCTGCTTGAGTTCCAGTCCTGACTTCCTTTGGTGATGAACAGCAACATGGAAGTGTAAGCTGAATAAACCCTGTCCTCCCCAACTTGCTTCTTGGTCATGATGCTTTGTCCAGGAATAGAAACCCTGACTAAGACAATAAAATATAGTAAGCCAATAGCCAACATCAAATTGAATGTAGAGAAACTCAAAGCAAGTCCACTAAAATGAGGGAGAAGGCAAGGCTGTCAACTCTCTCCCTACCTATTCAATATAGAACTAGAAGTTTTAACTTGAGCAATGATTCAACTACAGGAGATCAGGAGGACACAAATTAGAAAGAAAAAAGTCAAAGTATCATTATTTTCAGATGATATGGTAGAATGCACAAGAGACCCCCCCCCAAAAAAAATCTACCAGGGAACTTCTATAGCTAATAAATACTTCCTTCAGTAACTAGGCTGGATACAAAATTGACTCAAAAAAATCAATAGTCCTCCTACATATAAACGTTAAACAGGCTGAGAAAGAATTCGGGAAATCAATACCCTTCAGAATAGCCAGAAATAATATAAAATATCTTAATGTAACTCTAATTAGACAAGTGAATGACCAGTATGACAAGAACTTCAAGGCTCTGAAGAAAAAAAGTGAGAGAAGAGACCAAAAAAGTGAAAGATCTCCCACGCTCATGGATAGGTAAGATTAACATAGTAAAAAACAAAACAAAAAACCCAAAAAACATTTTACCCAAAGCAATCTACAGATTCATTGCAATTCCCACCAAAAATTCCAACACAATTCTTTACAGATCTTGAAAGAAAAATATTCAAATTCAAATGGAAAAACAAAAAACCCAGGATACCTAAGACAATCATGTACAATAGAATTTCTGAAGGTGGCACCATTCCTGATCTCAAGCTATACTACAGAGCAATAATAATAAACACTGCATACTATTGCCATAAACAAACAAGTTGATAAATGGAATGAAATCAAAGAAACAGGTGTATATCCACCCACCTATGGACATTTGATTTTGACAAAGAAGTCAAAATTATACAATGGAAAAAAGAAAGCACCTTTAACAAATGGTGCTAATTTAATTCTATGTCTGCAAGTAGAATAATGCAAATAGATCCATATTTATTACCCTGAAAAAAACTCAAGTTCAACATAAAACCAGCAATACTAAACCTGACAGAAGAGACAGAAGGGGAATATCCTTGAACATATTGGCACAGGAGACAGCTCCTGAACAGAACTAAGATCTGTTCTGCACAGTTACTAAGATCAGCAACTAATAAATGAGACCTAATGAAACTCAGAAGGTTTTGTGAGGTAAAGAACAGGTCCAAAGGAGAAAATGGCAGCCTATAGAATTGGAAAAGTCCTTTACCAACCACACATCTGACAGAGGGATGATATCCAAAATATACAAAGAACTCATGAAGCCAGAAATCAACAAATCAAATAACCCAATTAAAATGGTTTACATTAAAAAAAATTTAAAATGGTATACATATCTTAACAGAATTCTTAATAGATGATTCTCTAATGAACAAGAAGCACTTAAATGTTGTACATTCTTAGCCATCAGGGAAATGCAAATCAAAATAACTCTGAGATTCCATCTTACACCTGTCAAAATGGCTAAGATAAAAAAACTCAAGTGATACCACATACTGGCAAGGATGAGGAGCAATGGGAACACTCCTCCATTTCTGGTGGGAGTACACACTTGTGTAGGCACTTTGGAAATCAATATGATGTGACAGTTTCTCAGAAAATTGGGAGTCTATCTACCTCAAGACCCAGAAATATCATTTCTGGGCATATAACCAAAAGATGTTCCATAGTACTAGAAGTACCACAAGGATACTTGCTCAACTATGTTCACAGCAGCTTTATTCATAATAGCCAGAAACTGGAAACAACCTTAAAAATGTATAAAGAAAATGTGATAGATTTACACAGTAGAGTATACTCAGCTGTTTAAAAATAATGAATGACATTATGAAATTTGCAGAGACATGGATGGAGCTAAAAAATCATCCTGAGGGAGGTACTCAGGCCCAGAAAGCCAAACATAGTATGTACTCACTTATAAGTGGATATCAGCCATAAACTAAAGGATTACCATTCTACAATCCACAGAATCAGAGAAGCTAAGTAACAACAGGGGCTCAAGGGGGATGAATGAATCTCACTGAGAAGGGGACACAGCAGGTAGACAGGAGGAGCATCTGGATGGGGATATGAGGATGGGAAAAGGGGGGGGGGTCAGCTGAGGAATGGAGGGAGAGAGTACTGGGAGAGACAACTGGAATCAGAGCAGGAGGAGGGTGTTGGTGTCTCTAGAATGAACTGGAAACATACATAGTACAATGAAAATTCTGAGGAATCTATGAGGGTGACTTTAGCCAAGACTCCAGGTATTGGGGGATATGAGCGTGAACTGTGTCCCTTCTGTAACCAGACAAGGACCCAGGACCCAGAGGCTGGATAGGCCAGAGACCTTGCATAGAACCAAGCATGACTGAAAAACAAATCAAGGAAATGATTCCTAATGATCTTCTGCTATACTCATAGATGGATGCCTAGCCCAGTTGACATCAGAGAGGCTTCACCCAGCAAACTGATGGAAACATATGCAGAGATCCACAGCCAAATATTAGGCAGAGCTCAGGGAATCCAAGATGGGGAAGAAGGATTTTAGTAACCATAGTGGTGAAAGATACTACAAGAAAACCCACAGAACTACTACTACCTAGCCTCACAGGGATCACAGAGACTGAACCAGGTAGCATATATGGAGCTGAACTAGAACATTTGTACGCATTACAGTTGTGTAGTTCAATCTCTTTGTGGGTCTGCTAACTAGGAGCAGGGGCTGTCTCTGACTCT
Source organism: Mus musculus (assembly GCF_000001635.26). Classification (NCBI taxonomy): domain Eukaryota; kingdom Metazoa; phylum Chordata; class Mammalia; order Rodentia; family Muridae; genus Mus; species Mus musculus. Next base: position 15,181,003 of record NC_000067.6, on the reverse strand, counting down.
TGCTACTTTTGGGACCCTTTCTTTCTACTGGGTTACTTAATCTAGCCTTAACAGGAAAAGGGGTGCCTAGTCATACTATAACTTGTTAGGTCATGGCTGGTTGATGTCCAGGCTGGAAACCTGTCCTTTTCTGAAAAGAAACAGAGGAGTGGATGGGGGAGGGTACAGGTAGAGACTGGGAAAAAAGAAAGGGAGAAATTTAGTCAGAGTGTAAAAAATAATTAAAGATATCCATGTTAAACAGTGATTAATAAACACATTTGATAGATCTAGAAACAAGAGTATGCAATGCACAATTCTGCTCCAAGCTCTGGACAGACTCCTACACATACATACATACATACACACACACACACACACACACACACACAGAGAGAGAGAGAGAGAGAGAGAGAGAGAGAGAGTGAGATGCAGACAATGGCCATTGCATTATTCATCACCTTCAATTTCAGAATAAATAAATCATCATAAAATTATACAAGAAAGCACAATAGGCATTTAAAATGAATTGACTGCCTTGCCAAATATAATGTTAGAAAGCAGTATTGGATAGAGAAAAAAACAAGTAGCAGAATGTAGAAAAATTATAACAATTATATAAAGTTAAACAAAAAGATCTGTATTGTTTATGACTGTGTGAGTATGCAAAGGGAAATTATGAAACCATGCATGGAAGGATCCATCCTACACTAAGGCAGAGTATACCTCTGGGAAGAGTGGGAGGATGCATGGGAGCAGAGATGTGGGTGAAATGACTTCAACAATCTCTGTGACACTTTATTCTTCTTTAAAAAAAAAAAGAATTGCAGCAAATATGTCAAAATATTGACATTTGATACACCTGAGCAATAGGCTGATAGCTGTTGCATGTTTTCTGTAGTTCTTCCACATGCTATGTCATTATTTATTTGGAAATACTAAAACCAAATAAAATAACTTGTAAGTTTCTATGACTAAATCAATCTTCCCTTCTCCTTTGACAATTGCATCTTTCAGGGTTTCTTCTGCTTTTACAGGAACATAAGCAGGCACATTTTTTAATTTGTGGAAGATTGCACACACAGTTTACTTTTATGACTCATCACATAAGTCAATACACAGATCTACATCACTTTGTATTTTCCACCCTGTGGATGTGTCATAATTTTATAACCTGTTTTCTCCACAGAGTAGCAGTTAGATTTCTAAGAGTGTTTCTCTCTTTGTATTCTGGGAGAAATGTTGCTACAATAATTCTATAACCGGCAAACTTGTATATTTTTCTCTTCACTGAAGGAGAGTCAAACAAAATCCAAAACTGAGGGCTTGGGGTTAAACAGTATGCAACGATTCTTTCAAATTGCATATATTAGCAATTGTAGTAATTTATGCCACCAGGTCTCATCTGTCCCAGAAGCAAGTGGTGTTCTCAGTCTCCATTGTTAGCACTCTGGATTCTTTGTCTTTCCCACTCCCTTGACAACCTTAAAACCGAAGAGTCTTTCCTATGTTACTGAGCAGTCACAAGTGTGTGGGGGTGGGGTGGGGTGGGGTGGGTGTGTGCATGGGTGTGTGCATGTGTATGTATTTATGTATGTATAGTGTATTTCTGTGTACACGTATGTGTACATATGTATGTGTGTGTGCACACGTATGTGTATGCATGTGTGTGTGTTCTTTAAGTTCTGGTCATTGCACTTAGCAAAAATCATTTGATATCTGCTATACAATACACCCAGCTGCTCAGTAAACATTCTGATAGCAGATAGTAAATGCTTGGAACTGAGATGACAGGTTGGCAAATGGCAGTTGAGGTTGTGGTTGTCCCTTCAGGGAGGTGATAATCCAGTAGATAAAGACATACAAGTCAAAGTGTCCTGGCAGGCACAGCAAGAAACAGTGTGTGAGCAGGGTATGGTGAGCTCCCAAAAAGTCTAGCTAATCTTCATGCAGCCATTCAGATCTTAGAAATGGAGAAGGATGTTTCAGGTACTCCTCAGGTTTACAAGGGAAAAAGATGAGAGCAGAGGTAAGAACATGTGTAAATGCACACAGAACAGAAATTCAGAACTGATACTCAGGAGTCACAACATGCTGTGGAAGACTCACAGAACACAGACTCTGCAGTGCAATGAAACACACCACCGCAGACCCACTGTGGGCAGTTTGGCCAGTAATTATGGAACACAGAATGATTGGAGTTAGAAATTTGAGTTTGAGAAACATCAGCCTTAGGGAAATTTGTCATTAGTCATGGCCTTGTTGAACTGCTCCTGTTCCTAGCTTTCTAGTTTTAAGGTTTAGCAAACAAATAATTGTTTTCTAACTTCTGTTTTGAGATTTGTCCTGGCTTTGTTTGTTTTTAATGTCCCCTCTCTTGCTTTTAGTACTTACTTCTTCTTCTTTTTTTTTTTTTTTTTACATGAGCAGGTTGTACTTATGTATTTAGAGATTCATACAGATATGTTTATAATAACAATTAATGAAAAAGGAGTCCATGAATCTGAAAGTTAAAAGAAGGATACATGAAAGGGCTTAGAGGGAGGGGAGAAGAGGAGGGTATGATGTGATTACATTATAATCTCAAAAAAGAAAAGGGATAAGTTTTTTAAAGCCCTATAAACCATATATGGCAAAAAATAATCCAGTTTCTCCTTGCCTGATTGCTTCTTTAATCAAGCACATGTGGTCTTTTTTAAAATATTTTTTATTATTACGTATTTTCCTCAATTACATTTAGAATGCTATCCCAAAAGTCCCCCATACCCTCCCCCCCACTGCCCTACAATCCATTCCCATTTTTTGGCCCTGGCATTCCCCTGTACTGGGGAATATAAAGTTTGCATGTCCAATGGGCCTCTCTTTCCAGTGATGGCCGACTAGGCCATCTTTTGATACATATGCAGCTAGAGTCAAGAGCTCCGGGGTACTGGTTAGTTCATAATGTTGTTGCACGTACAGGGTTGCAGATCTCTTTAGCTCCTTGGATACTTTCTCTAGCTCCTCCATTGGGGGCCCTGGAGCCAAAACCATCAAGTGGAAGAAAGACAGCATTTTTAACAAATGGTGCTGGCACAACTGGTTGTTAACATGCAGAAGAATGGGAATCGATCCATTCCTATCTCTTTGTACTAAGGTCAAATCTAAGTGGATCAAGGAACTTCACATAAAACCAGAGACACTGAAACTTATAGAGGAGAAAGTGGGGGAAAGCCTCGAAGATATGGGCACAGAGGAAAAATTCCTGAATAGAACAGCAATGGCTTGTGCTGTAAGATGGAGAATTGACAAATGGGACCTCATGAAACTGCAAAGCTTCTGCAAGGCAAAAGACACCATCAATAAGACAAAAAGGCCACCAACAGATTGGGAAAGGATCTTTACCTATCCTAGTACTTCTTGAAGCAGTAAAGTACACCTTACTACACTATATTCTCTTTTATTTTATTTCTACACACACACACACACACACACACACACACCCCAAAAACAAAACAAAACAAACAAACAAACAAACAAACAACCCTGGACATACATACACAAAGCAAACAAACAAAAAAACTGGTTTACCTCAGTTAACCTGAAGGTGTATTAGCATCCGTGGCTAGAAGTCATTTTACAGGGGGGTTGGTGATCTCTCCTGGAAAAATGCTTAATGCAAACCTCATGTACTTTTTTATGTTTGTGTTTTTCATGTAATTCTGGCATATGGCTTTCAGGGTAACACTTAAACTCTTAACTCTTATGTCAATAAAACTTTCCTATGTTTAGAGACTCAAAAATAATTACAACATCTTATTTGCCTCCACTTTGCAAATAAACTCTTTATGAAAGATTTTTTTTGAAAGCTTTAAACCTAGTAATCTAGATTCTGATTTCAGAGGTACTTTAGGCTGACTGTGGTATCTCTGCTTCCATTAAATTTAAGGGGCCCCCAAACTCTCGGAGGAGACCCATCACTACTGATTTCTTAATAAACTAAATGACATTTCACAATTAAATCATTCTCTCCAGTTATTCTCATTCATGAATTCTAATCTGATCCTGTAGTTTATGATAGTATATTCTATATTTAATTTTTCCTCATCAAAATAAAGTACACATGTGTTTGGCAAACAGAAAGGCATGTATTTGGGGTCCAGGAATTGTGACTGGGAAGAAGCAGTCTGGAGCAGGAATGAGGTCAAGTTGCATCCAACCCCAGAAATCTTGTTTGGAGAGGGATAGGAAGTGGGACCTCTCCTTCCCCTGCCTCCACCTTGCATGTCCCAGTAGTAGTCCCATATACTTCACCTTTGCCCACACCAGAGGAAGCCACATAGTCATAGCCAAGTTAAACTTCTTCCTTTCCTTACAAGGTCATGTCCAGCAAGAGCCTGAATTCCTCCTTATGCAAAAGAGGTATCCTCCTCACCACAGCCCCCTCAATGCTGTAATCCACCCCAATATTCCATACTTATCCCCAAAGGTTTTAAAAGCCTTTCTTTAAAAGCATCCTCTCCCAAATTAAATGAGCTGCTCCTTGTAGCCTGACTATGAAGAAGTTTGTTTCTTGTTGAACTGAGGTCTCCATCACTCTTGGTTGCTGTTACCCAACTTCCTCACTTGGGTTCTGCTGGTTGTGGTCTTGGGCAATCACCCCAGTAAAGAAGGGGGATGGAGTAGCAATGACAGTTGGTTCTTCAGGACCCACCTTTTGAGCTGTCTCTTGCTAGCTCCCATAGTAATTCAGCAGTTTCCTGTTCATTAAAGCTCATTGCTGATGGCTCTCTGTGGTTTTACTGCCTCTGTGATACTAAAAGGCCAAGCTCACCTGTCCAGCATCCTTTCTCCTTCCCTTTTACTTTTCATCCCTTTTCATACTACTTCTATCAGATACATTTGCAATCTTAAATAATGTAGTTAAACATTTACTCTCTCCCCAGTAAAGATAACCAGTGCTTTTTGACCTCAACTGTGAAAGAGCAGTATCAACATATTAGCATTCTCACTCTACCCCTACCTTATCTTTCAAAAGTTCACTTTCTGTATTCTATAGGTTCTGTATTCTATATACATTATTTTTATTGTAGTTGGGATCCTAATTTGCCTATGTTTTCATTTTTTAAGAATTAAAACATTAATAAATAATAGAAAGTTTATGGTATCAAGAATATATAAACTTGGGACGCTGGGGAGAAGGCTTTCTCATTCAAATGTCTGTGTGCAACCAAGAAGTCCTGAGTTCAAATCACTAGGCTCAGAAGAACCCCCCCCCCAAGAACTTGGTTATTTGTAAGTGTAGCACTGAGTGGGGTCAGAAAACAAAGGGAGATGGGAGAGAGACAGACCTATCTCCAAAGCCCAATGGTAGGACAGCTTACCTGAATCAATGACCTTCAAGTCCAGTGAGAAACTCACTGAAAAATCTCAAGAGAAGCTTGAAGGAGATGATGACATTGCTTAGCCTATAACCAAGCTTACTTGCCTTTCAGAGGACCCTAGATCAGTTCTCAGCACCCATGTCAGGTGGCTAACAACTGCCTGTAACTCCCACTCCAAGAGATCTGCTTCTCTCTTCTGGCCCCTGTGAGCAACCAAACACACACAGTGTACATTCATACACATGTACACATACATGATTTTTTTAAATTTTAGAAAAGTAAAAGATTATCAACAAGGAAAAACACCTGATATTTACCTCTGACCTCTATATGCAGATGTGCCCACAAATGTTTTTACCTACATTAACAATGTATACACCATGCACACAACACAGCACACACAACACTAAAGAGAACAAATGGATATTTGTTTGCTCCAGACCTCACATCACAGTGTTTATACTCCATGTTGGTTTCTCTTGTCTCTATATCAGTGTGTGCCTTTCCTGTCTTCTCACAATGCTTGCTCATTTCAGTTGACTGAATTCCTTCATATTCATAACACTACCCTGGGAGACTGCTGTCTGCACTCCAATCAGGCTCCATTCCCCCTTGGCTTCAGTAAAACTGTCATTTGGGACTTGTCTGCTTCATAATGCCAGTCTTGCCTTCTTTCCTTATACCACGTAGGAATACTTCCTTAAATAATTGTTTAAGAAATGATGAGCATCATAAAGACCACCGGGAAAGAGAGCAGAACCCAGAAAAAAACCCTCATATCTACAGGTAACTAATTTTTAACAATAGTGTTTTCAACAAATGGTGCTAAAATTAGTTATCCATGTACTAAAGAATGTAGCTGGAACCTTAAGTTATATGATTGGAAAAGCAACTCAAAATTGTTTAAATGCTTGGCTGCCAGAGATGAAGCTGTAATGGTTTTAGAGGAAAGCACTGAGAGAAATCTTCATGCCCCTGATATTTCTGGATAGGAAGCAAACCCAAATCTAAATTATCAGACCGCAGTGAAATAAACTTCAGTGCACCAAAAGTAGTGTCAGGGGGTTGGAAAGAGAAGTCAGTTGTGTGTGGTGGTTCTACCTTTAAAATCCCAACAGGTTAAGAACAATGGTTGCTTTTCCAAAGGACCAGGGTTCAACTCCCAGTGCTCACATAGTAGTTCACACCTGCCAGTAACTGCAGTTCCAAAGGATCCAACGCTTTCATCTGGCTTCTGCAGACATCAGAAACACATGTGGTATGCAGGCAAACATGTAGGCAAAGCATTCATAATACTTAAAATAATATTTAATGGATAGTATATTCATGCACATGTAACTTCTATAACTCAGTAATCATAAATATAAGCAACTATACTTAAAAAGAAAGTCCATCAATAGACATTAAAGAAGTCATACAAATAACTAATAAAGATAGAATAAAATGACTATTATAATTGATATTTGTAGAAATACACATTAAAACCATAACATGGGGCTGGTGACATGGCTAAGCTTGTAAGGGAGCTTGGCCTGAATGTCTAATGACTTGACATCTATCCTTACAATCTACAGTGCAGGGAGAGAAACAGCTCCTGGAAGTTGCCCTTTAGCCCCAAACCTCCATATACTCACTGTGTGGCTGTGAACCCACAATCAGAGGGAGAGAGAGGGGGAAGGGGAAGGGAGGGGAGGGGAGAGGAGAGGAGGGGAGGGGGGAGGAGAGGGAGGGGGAGGAGAGGAGAGGTAGGGGAGGGGGATGGAGAGGGAGAGGAAGAGAAGAGACGAGAAGAGAGGAGACAAGAAGAGAAAGAAGAAGAGAGGAGAGGAGAGGAGAGGAGAGGAGAGGAGAGGAGAGGAGAGGAGAGGAGAGGAGAGGAGAGGAGAGGAGAGGAGAGGAACAGAAAGAGAAAGAGAAAGAGAAAGAGAAAGAGAGAGAGAAAGAGAGAGAGAAAGAGAGAGAGAAAGAGAGAGAGAAAGAGAGAGTGAAAGAGAAAGAGAAAGAGAAAGAAAGAGGAGAGGAGAAGAGGGAAAGGGAGGGAGAGGGGAGGAGAGGGAGGAGAGGGAGGGAGAGAGGTGATTCTACTTTGTATTATTAGAATGACTACTGTGGAACAGAAAAATAGAAAACCATATTGGATGAGGTATAAACAAATTGGAACGTTTTGCTCTGCTGATGTTGATGTGTAAATAATCCAGCTGTTGTGGAAAGCGTCTGATAGTTGCAAAATCATTAAGCATGAAATAACTAAGCATGAAGTAATCTACTTCTGGCTATGAACCTCCGTGAAATTAAAGCAATAACCAAAATAGATATTTGTATATCATTCAAAAGAGCCGTGTCGGAACGTCATGGACATGGGTCGGGTTCACGCAGCAACTTTACTTTAGGCTTTTTCTTTTACAGCTCTCTTCCCCAGCAGCTTCTTCTTAGGGCAAGGGCTAAACTACTCTTATTCTACTACTACTGGCTTCTACCTAGGGCAAGGGCTAAACAAACTCTCTTCACTACTACTGGCTTCTTTTACAACAGCTAGCTTCTACCACTTACAACAGCTGCTTCTACTACTCCATCCTTCTTGCAGCAAGGGCTAAACTCTTCTCCCTATTCACGCTGACTCACCTCCTTCTAGCTCCACCCCACTTCATCCAATCAGAATTCACTCATGCTCCAGGCACGAGCTTAGGTCGTTCACAGATAGGCTGACAGGTCCTGATCACGAGGAACTGTCCAGCCTGGCAGGAAGCCCATGCATGCAGCCTCACTGCGCATGCTCAGGCAAGGCAGTAAACAAGTGGGTTTCACGGAGCCTGTGGCAGCACCCGCTTCCCACATCTCCCCCTTTTTGTTTTATTAGAAGCTCTGGGATCAACATCTGTCTTAGGTTGCCCCCATCTATGCCACATCCTTACCTGTCATTGGAGTGACGAACTCACTTTCGCCATCTTGTCTTAGGTGACTCACATGAGGGTCTTACCCGTCATTGATTACTGATCCAGCATGTTGAGCCAACATTGGGGGGGATGCTCTTGCTTCCAAGGCAGCCATAGCCTGCACTAAAGTTTGTTTATCAGCCCTGTGCCGCCTTCGCATATGTGCCATCCACCAAAGCATTCCTCTACACACAACAGTCAGCAGGAGCACTCAAAAGGCTGTCTTTCCCCAATTTCTTAAGGATCCCACAGTTCCCTGGATGATCTCCAGCCATTGTTTTGCAGTTGTAATCTCCACATGGGTGTTGTTCACGGCAACAATTGATGTTCGCAATTCCTTCATCTTTGTGTCGAGATCATGACTTCAACTTCCTAGCAGAGTCACACCAATTGCACGCTTCACATTTGCAGCTCTGGAAATTTTCTGATACTGAACAGAGGTTACACGCATTCCTGACATATGAGTCAAGCTCTGGTTAAGGGTGTTAATTGGTGAGGAGATTGTAAATCGGAATCTCCTTTTAAAATATCGAATAACGGGCATAACTCTGCATTGGGAAGATTACAATAGGGCCAAATCCAATTGATATCTCCTAACAACTTCTGAAAATCATTCAAGGTATGCATTTTATCCATCCTTAGTTCGAGCTTTAGTGGCTCGACAACAGCATCTCTCAATCTAGTGCCTAAATAGTGTTTTACTTCTGTCTTTTGAAAGTTTTCTGGAGCTATCACCAAATTCTACTTCTCCAACTGTTTAGTTAGGGTCTCAACAAATCAAAATATCATCTATACTACACTTTCCCTTTTTGTCTCCCTCATCTTTAAAGGGTGGGGGGAGGAGATGGCAACGAAGGGGCTGATGGTGCTGGCGGCCTACCGCGACTCAACCTCCAGTGGATCATCCGACTACCGACGTCACTGTCACTATCAGTGGGTTTCACGGGGCCTGTGGCCGCACCCGCTTCCCGCAAGCCAAAAGGTAGAAACAACCTAACTGATCACTGATGAATGAATGGGTAATAAAATGGTACATATATACCACAGTAGAAATGCTAAAGAGGAATAAAATTGTGATGGGTAGGATTTGCAAACATACAAAACCAAATGGTCCAAACACAGACACTCAAATACACTCCTATTCCAATAACATGAGGTATCGAGAATAGCCACATTGATAGATACAATTAGGCTACAGGGTCTGGGAGGAAGGGATGGGGGTATAGTTTAATGGATCTGAGCTTTTGGGTTTTGGTGGTCCTGTACTACACAGTACTGATAGAAATAGAAATGTACTTAATGCCACTCAACTGTACATTTTATGGAAACATTAATATGGAGGAGTAAAGTTAATTAATTTGAATATATTTTAATAATAAATAAGGATTATAGAGAGGTAAAGTTGACTAATTTGAATAATTTAATAATGAATTAGGAACAAAACACATTTTGAGTTTTTGAATGGTCTCCCTCTCCACAAATCTCTTTAAGTTTCCCTAAGGCTGTAATGATACTTTAAATAAGTATTGAATTCCAGGCTGAAATAATTATTACCTAGAACTTTGAAGATGTTGACTTGAAAGTCTAAAGTTTCTTTTTTCATTTTTCTTGAACACTCCTAGGAATACGTTGACATGCTTTCCAAAGGTAAGTCATACTTCCCGAAGATCCAAAAGAATTAAAGATGGCATTATATATTCACAGCCAAAGATGAAGCTTCAGTTTCATAGATAATAGATCTGTTAAGAAATCTGCAGAATAACAATTTATTCCCATGAATGTTAGACCTCTACAAGTAATTGGACATTCATGTTGAATCAAGGACCTGACTCTGATATGGAGATTTATTTTTATAGCAAGAAATAATTTAAAAACATCAAGGTTCTGCCTCCTAATCAAGCACCATACATCCTAATATTAAATATGGCAGAGAAAAATCATTAAATTAATTATTAACTGTAAAGACAAAAAAGTACTGTTGGGACTGGTTTTGTCAAAAAGAGACTGTTCAATATCTTCTGATATTAGAATTTTAATTAAAAGTGATGGGTGTTTCGATTTTTCATTTCCTTCATTTAAACAAGACTTCCAAGCCTGAAGGCTTAAATACAAGCCAGAAATAATTAAAATATATAATGAGAGTTATACTTTGAGTAAACTTTTTTATGTAGTCCCTTTCACTATGTTCACTTCAGTAGTTGATGATATTAACCTATTCGAATTGTCTAAATATTGGATGTGGTCAGTAGACTTTAAAACCCAGACATCTATTACTTACTACTTCTTACAATGCTGCCTTTTGTGATATTTATTCTAACCAAAGAAATATAATCGTTTCTGCAATTAGAAACTCCATGATGAGTGTGCCTAGATGATATCAAGAAATACTAACAATATTTGATTACTCTCATTTGTAGTTCTGTGAGATGTCTCAGTTCTAATAAATGTGTCTCTGTCTTTCAAGTCAGGCAAGACTTCCAGCCTAATGACCCCTATGTGTAGCATCACAGCAACCAGACAGTAGGGTATCACTTTCCACTATTCTCCTATCTGATCACCGAGATATGAAGTTTCACTGGAAACTTCACCCACACCATTCCCTTGTTGGTCCTTAGGATGCAAAGCAAAATACGTTATTTTCTTTTGCAACACTATATTGAATTTTCTGCCTACTGGATTTAATTTAACTTGATTTAATACTATTACTTTTTTCCAGTAGCCTATGTGGACCTATACATTTAGGAAACTGTTAAATTACATTATTTTACTTTATGAAACTTGAAGGCTCAGACTTTGAAGCAGGGCAGCTCTGAAGCCAGGGGAATAAAAGAGAGAGAGAGAAAAAAATACCAGTTGAATGAGTCTGTCAATGATCCCTGGCTTTGATGCTGTTATTTCTGTTGTAGTCACCCTCTGTGTTGAATTGAGAGTTGAATTTCTGGATCAGGTTCCCACCCCCTGACCCCAAGTCTATGTTTGTGAAAATGCCTACCAAGTACTCTGTTTTTTCCTCATATGTTACAAGAGGAACGGACAGAATGCAGCAATGATTCATGTGATTCTGTTCGTCTGTTCCAGCATGCCTTATTTCAGGTTGAGAAAAACTGAAAACCAAATTTTCCTGCTGTCTCATTCGATTCTATATAGTCGGTCACTGTAGCTCGTAATTTCTGATATGCAAATTTTCTGTATTGCAACTAGCTAACTAACTTCTCTTCTAAAAATGTTAAAATTTTAAATCGTCACAATAGTTTTTGCTCCGAATTTGTTTTTGACCAAGTCCCTTTGATAAAACCAGAGGTGAGAAGTCGTATTTATTATCTTTAATGATTGGTTTTTCTTTGTTATTTTAATTGTACTTTAAGACAATATTTCAAAATGTACATTTCTTCTGCCTTCCTATTACCTTGATCCCAAGACCTAGAGATGCTAAACACTTCGTGTATCAATGCTTAGATTTTATGCTGAGTTCTTCAAATCAAATGGCTGTGATTTCACAGCTGGAGGTTGTAAATTTCATCTCTATCAAATTCTCTTCCAGAAATTGATCTTCCGGAGCAATAGATGACCTTCAAAATCCATTTAAAAACAGTGATGAGAGGATTTTGAAAATGTTCTCATTCCAATGTGATTTGGGAGACTGTTCTGAATGACACTATCTGTTAGGACAAAAAAGTTGTAGATAGTATGTTATAATTTGGATATGAACAAAAACTTTTCAGCTCACAATAGTCAGAGAAGACTTTGGAGGTTAAGTGGACCTCTTCAAAATGTTGATTGGTGGAAAAGAAAAGTGGGAGGAGGTGTTTTATGGAAAACATTTGGAGCTGTCCAAAATCTGAAACTGTGGCAGTTTAGGTCCTTTTGTGGTAAAGGGTCCGAAGAAAGCTGTGTGGAGAATGAAGGTGGAAACATGGGCTGGTATCTAACACAGAAACACTTAAACCTTAGAGAAACAGGTTGGAGATTTTTCCAGTTAGCAACAGGGAATCAGTCATAAACCAAACTATGCTGTTCTTAAACTGCCCAGCAGTGTTTGGGGAAGATGAAATAGGGGATGGTGAGGCTTTTACTGTGAGAGTAAGACAAAGTTAAAAACACTGTAAGCACACATGCATATGTCTGCTCTTGCACATACATGTGTGCATGTAGTTCTAAGTTTGAAGACCGGGTGAGAAAAAGTCAAGACTTTGTTAGTACTGAATACAGCTAAAGACAAAGCAAACATGGCTATCATAGCTTTGATCTAAGCAGCAGAAATAAAAAACTGCATGATGACCAACAGAAGGAACTAGTTCAGATGGACCAGGTTGAGATGATGGTCTAACACTGAAGTGAGAGGGTTCAAGAAACAGTAGAAATTGTATGGTTGATTGCAACTGCACAAGGATAGGGAATATGAATTTGGAAATTATCTGTAGAGAGGTGAATGATCTCAGGAGGTGTAATGCTCTCCAAGAGAAACTTCAGCTGCTCAAGAGGAGGATATGCTTTCTTTATCTTGTACTGCAAGAGATTACATTATTTTTAGCTGCTAAAAGTGCAACTCTAATAGTAGTAGCTATGAAATTTTAGTGTGAGCATATGAAGGAAACAGGAAATGAATACCATATAGGAAAGCTAAAAGCTATGAGGTTAACAGATTTCTTGCAAAAGAAATGCAGTGTTTTATACAGAAGTTATGTAGACTCCTGAAGCCAAGAAATATTTCATTATTTTATTATAATTTTAGTAATTTAAATCTAGTTAAGGGTATAGCAATGGGTATTCTTGCATTGAATCTTGTCACTGTCAGGTTCATGTACAACTTTTCTCCCCTCCCCGAGTGCCCTTCATAGTACCTTCTGATACTGTGAAATCCTGACAGTAGAAAAGAAATGTTCAGGTGAGTTCCAGCTTGATTTTTCTATGCTCTGAAACCTAATTCTGTTATGTCTTCACCAAATACTCTTGACATCTAGCTGTGGTGGGCAACCAAGAGTAACAGCACTAGTCTGGGTTGTTTCAGGGCTCCACGGAACCTTCCAATGAATATGTCATACAAATGTATCATATACAGCTAGCACTGACATTTCCATTGAATTACCTGCATTTTCTGGAGGACGCATTACCCACCACACACTCAAGGTACCATTCTTAAAACTCTTTCATTAGAAGAAAATTGTAGCTTTTAATTAGCTTACAGTGTACACAATTTCCATAAGATCGTGCTCATCCATTTTTAATTTGGTTTGATCCACATCTTTTCCCCTCCATCCCTGCTTAAGGCTTTAACTGTAAGTGTTCCTCATCTTTGACATCCATGTGACATGAGTTCTACCCCCACCCCAACCTGTTACTTATTTCCTCTTCCCTTCCATCTCTTATGGACACTTTCTAGCTTGCTGACCTCTGAAGATACTCCATGCCATACATGTATGTCTCAATATTCAAATCTTGGCTCCTGATCTAGGCAAGAACATTTCTTTCTTGAACTGGGCTGCTTCACTTAGTATATTATTTTCAATTCCATCTATTTTTCTGGGTCATATGACAATTCTATTTTTAACTTTGTGAGAACTCTTCACAATGATTTCCACAGTTGCTGTAGCAATTTACACTATCATCCATGGTACATAAGTGTCTCCACTTTCCATGTTCTCGCTATCATTTCCTTTTGTTATTCTTTTCTTTGATAATAGTCATTCTGACTTGGTTGGGATGCAATCTCAAAGTAGTTTTAATTTGCCTTTGCTGAAGGCTATTGATGCTAAAAACTATTAAAATATTTATTAAACATTCTTTTCAGAACTCCCTAGTCACTTCCCTAGCCTAGGTTTTGAATTATTTTGTTTACTTTCTTAAGCTCTTTGTATATTGTAGGTGCTCATCCTCTATGGGATGTATAGTCTACAAAGATTTTGTCGTACTTTTTAGGTTGTTTTTCACTCAACTGATAGCTTTTCTTCTTATATAGAAACCTATTGGTTTCATGAGATCTCGTTTGCTCATTTATGGTCTTATTTCATGAGTGATTAAAGTCATATTTAGAAAATCCTTACCTCTATCTATATCTTGAAGTCTAATCCCTACTTTTCTTTCTAGAAACTTTAGATTTAGTGTTTTGTTGTGCTAGGTCCAGCATGGACTTGGTAGGGGTGGAATGACATGGTTCTTGACCCTGGAAAACAGGGCCAGCAAGCAGATGTGGACCTCCACAAGTGTTGATAGCTGTTGTGGGCCTACGACTTGTTTATATGATAATGTACATATTTTCATGTTCCTCCAAGTAATTTCCTTCCTGTTACATATGATAATCAGAAATAACATGAGTCCAGGAAGTAGAGCTATGGCTAATGTCTCAGTAAAATGGTAAATGCTGGGACCTTCAGGACAACCCTTAAGGCTGTCTAAAAGAACTCTAAAAATGTTGTTTGGAAATATGTAATTTTTCAACTATACAAAATATAAGAATGAAATATGAATTGTGTGAGGAGCTTCACAGATCAAAAGGAACAAAAGCAGCTGTGCTGTGAGGCAACTTGTCAGAAAGATACAAAAACAGATAGGTACAAATACAGGCAGATTCCTTATTTCAAGGACAGCCTGGGTCGGAGTGAATTTAGGTCCAGGCATGGTCAGAATGGTAATTCCAGGGAGAGGTCCCAACCAGTCATCTTATTGTCTGTGCTTGTGCTTGCTGTCCTCTAAGGATCAAGAGACTAGGCTTATAGGACACTGATTCATGGGATAATCAAAAGGAAACCTGGAGTCAATGACTGGATTGATCTGCAAAATAGAAGACTGGGTTTATGATCTGTGAGAGATGAGCTATCCAGCCAATATTTTAGAATAGCAAAAGAGAACTGCTTGGAGAACTGTCTCAAGGGGAGAGAGAGAGAGAGAGAGAGAGAGAGAGAGAGAGAGAGAGAGAGAGAGAGAGAGAGAGAGAGAGAACTGTTTGGAGATCTACAAAGAAAGCTGAACAGAGAAAGACCAGTCTGAAAAGCTGTGGAGCAGAAGCTAGGCTTGGACCTATGATTTGACTTCCAGATCTTTGTTTTTGCTGCTACCTTCTCTCAGAACCCCTAGCCAAGTTAAGGCTGGTTCTGGGCATTGTTATGAGGTTCTTGATCCATTTGAAGTTGATTTTTTATGTGGGATGAGAAAGAGGACCTTGTTTCATTTTTTTTTTTTTGGCATGTAGATTTCTGTGTCCCCAGAATCATTGTTTGAGATGCTGTTTTTCTCCAATGTCGAAGCTTTGTAGTTGTGCACCCTTTGTAGTTGTGCACCCTTGTTTCTGGATCTTCTAGTCTTTTTCCATTCTCTACATTCCTGTTCTTGTGCCAATATTTTACATATTTATCATATGTTGTTATTGTTATCTGTAACAAAGATCTATCTACTATCTATTAAAATGACATAAAATGATACTACTATCAGTATTTTTTATCCTCTTTACTTTGCTTTGGCTATACAGAGTCTTGCACTTCCACAAGAATTTTAAGATTTGTTTTGTGTTTCTTTGAAAAATGTCACTGGAATTTAGAATGTGATTGCATTAAATCCTTACATTTCTTTAAATAGGATGGTCAATTACACAGTATCGATTTCTCTTATCCATGAATATAGGAGCACATTGCATCTTCTAGTATCTTCCTTGATTTCTTTCTTGAGTTTTAAAGTTTTTTCCTGTAGGAAGTTTTACTTCTTTGGTTAGCTTAATGCATATATATATATATATATATACACACACACACACATAGACAAATATACATTCTATTTATATATTCTAAAGAATTCTATATAATGAATGTTATTGTTAGTTATTATCATGATTTGACTTTAATATATCATTATTAATTATTAATTATAATACCTTGATCTTGGTCTCAGTATTTTTCTCATTGCCATGTAAGAAGATGCTACTTTAATGAACTTGTTTATGACTTCTAAGAGTTTTCTGATGGAGTCTTTAGGGTATAATGTATAATTATCAAATAGAGACACTATCAATTATATATAATATTGTCAAGTAGAGATACTGTGATCTTTTCCATTCATATTTATATCCCCTTTTCTGTTTCTCTTCTTTTATTGTTCTAAGACAGTACTACATTTTTAGAGTGTATGTCTTGTTACTGATCTAAGAGATAAATGTGTTTGGTTTTTTTCCCATTTAATGTAATGTTGGCTACAAATGTTTAAATTGTATTATTTGCTATGTTGAGATATGTTCCTTTAGTTCTTCGGGACGTTTAATATTAACAAACATTTGATTTTGTCTTTGAATCCTTGAATTTGTGAAATGTATATCATTTATTGATTTATATGATTTATTGATTTAGAAATACTAGACTACCTTGAATCTTTTGGATAAAACCAACTTGATCATTGTGTATGATGTTTTTGAAATGTTCTCAGAGTGAACTGGCACATATTTTACTGAGAATTTTGTTAGACACAGGTTTCCTCTGTGTAACACTCTCTATCCTGGAACTCATCCTGTAGACCTGGCTGGCCTTGAACTTAGTGACCTGCCTGCCTCTGCCTTCCAAGTCCTGGGGAAATCTTCACCTTTAAGATGAAGACAAAAGAAAAATTCATTTTAGCTGCAAAAGAGGCCAATAAATAAAAATGAAGTAGAGCATAGCAGAACAAGTTGCTAAAAGCAGCAAAGGAAAGAATAGAATGAATTTGCAGATAAAGATAAAAAAGCAAAGATATCTTAGTTAATATAAGAAAATCAAGACCTTCCTGTTTAAAAAATTAGCCCCTGTCTTAGTCAGGGTATCTATTCCTGCACAAACATCATGACCAAGAAGCAAGTTGGGGAGGAAAGGGTTTATTCAGATTACACTTTCCACATTGCTGTTAATCACCAAAGGATGTCAGGACTGGAACTCAAGCAGGTCAGGAAGCAGGAGCTGATGCAGAGGCCATGGAGGGATGTTCCTTACTGGCTTGCTTCCCCTGGCTTGCTCAGCCTGCTCTCTTATAGAACCCAAGACTACCAGCCCAGAGATGGTCCCACCCACAAAAGCCTTTCCCCCTTGATCACTATTTGAGAAAACAACCCACAGCTGGATCTCATGGAGGCACTTCCCCAACTGAAGCTCCTTTCTCTGTGATAACTTCAGCCTGTGTCAAGTTGACATACAAAACCAGCCAGTACACCTTGTCAACTTGACACACAAACACATCACTATTAAGCCTCAACCCTTACATTCTTATTCATCCCCAAGATCTAAATAACTTTAAATGTCCCACAGTCTTTACATATTAAAAGTTCAATCCCTTTAAAGATCCAATATCTTTTAAAATTCAAAGTCTTTTAAAAATTCAAAGTCTCTTAACTGTGGGCTCCACTAAACTATTTTCTTCCTTCAAGAGGGAAAAATATCAGGGCACAGTCACAATCAAAAGCAAAATCAATCTCCAACCATCCAATGTCTGGGATCCAACTCACGATCTTCTGGGCTCTGCCAAGGGCTTGGGTCACTTCTCCGGCCATGCCCTTTGTAGCACACACATTGTCTTCTATGTTGCAGCTGCCTGTAGTCCACTGCTGCTGCTCTTCTTGGTGGTCATCTCATGGTCCTGGCATCTCCAAAACACTGCATGACCCCTTCAGTCCTGGGCCATCAATTGCAACTGAGGCTGAACCTTCCCCAATGGCCTTTCATGGCCTCTCACAGTGCCAAGCCTCAGCTGCTCTGCATGACCCCTTTATATCTTCAAAACCAGTACCACCTGGATGACTGTTACACATTACTAAGTCCAGCCACAGCCCAAGGTACAACCTTGGTAATCTCTGGAACACAGTCTCTGTGCTCTCAGAAAACACTTCCCAGAAGATGTCACCTCAATGATGCTGGTCTCTCCTTAATCACCGCTAATTTCTTAGCTCCAGCTAACCAGCATCCACAGTCCCAGTAATGCAAAGGTTTGACTTTAGTAGTTCTGGTATCTTGTTAATCACAACTGATTCTTTAGCCCCAGCTAACCAGAACCACAGAATCTTCACAATCAAACTAGCAATGGCCCTGAAAAAAGTCTTTAATTTTTCCTCTGAAATTTCACAAGCCAGGGCTCTATCTTCTGCACTGTTCTCAACATTATCTTCCAAGCACAACATCCCACAGAGCTCTTAACAGCGAATGGATCTTCTGGCCCTAAGTTCCAAAGTCTTTCCACAGTCCTTTCCAAAACATGGTCAGGTTGTCACAGGAATACCCCACTATGCTGGTACCAATTTGTCTTAGTCAGGGTTTCTATTCCTGCACAAACAACGTGACCAAGAAGCAAGTTGGGGAGGAAAGGGTTTATTCGGCTTACACTTGCATACTGCTGTTCATCACCAAAGGAAGTCAGGACTGGAACTCAAGCAGGTCAGGAGGCAGGAGCTGATGCAGAGGCCATGGAGGGATGTTCTTTACTGGCTTGCTTCCCCTGGCTTGGTCAGCCTGCTCTCTTATAGAACCAAGACTACCAGCCCAGAGATGGCACCACCCACAAGGGGCCTTTCCTCCTTGTTAACTAATTGAGAAAATGCCTCACAGCTGGATCTCATGGAGGCACTTCCCCAACTGAAGCTCCTTTCTGTGATAACTCCAGCCTGTGTCAAGTTGACACACAAAAAACTGCCAGTACAGCCCCTATAGAGCATAGTGCCTATTCTGAACAATATCTCACTTTTTAAAAAATGTTTATTTATTTTGTTATATGTAAGTACACTGTAGCTGTCTTCAGACATACCAGAAGAGGACATTGGATCTCATTACTGATGGTTGTGAGTCACCATGTGGTTGATGGGAATTGAACTCAGGACCTTTGGAAGAGTAGTCAGTGCTCTTAACCATTGAGCCATCTTACCAGCCCAGGATCTCACTGTTTTACTCTTTTTCAGAACTAACAGTGAGGGCTGGCCTTCATTGCCCTGTTATCAACTTCTCCAGCAAGAAAGGCTCTGGGTTAGACCTTAAGCTCTAGAAAACCAAACAGGTCAATGAGGAGGGATGTTCTGGATATCCAACCTCATATAGAACACCTAAGGCCATACATAGAGAGTCAGAAACTATGGGGTCACCTTGAGAACCATAGAACATGGGCAGGAAAAACATTTAATCAACTTTTCATTTAAAGCTTTACATTTTTTTCTTTTTCCAATTTTTTATTAGGTATTTTCTTTATTTACATTTCCAATGCTATTCCAAAAGTCCCCTATACCCTCCCCCCTGCTCCCCTACCCACCCAATTCCACTTCTTGGCCCTGGTGTTCCCCTGTACTGGGGCATTTAAAGTCGGCAAGACCAAGGGGCCTCTCTTCCCAATGATGGCCGACTAGGCCATCTTCTGTAAAGCTTTACTTTTTACTAATTCGTGTGTATATGTGTGTGTGCCTATGGAGCCCATCTTCTAATACCCAAGTTCTTCTATGTCAAACTACATCATTCATTCATCACTTCCTGGTGTTTTCTGTAATCTACATTAGTTTCCAGACGTCCTAATGTTTCTCTTCCTGGTTATTTGTAGTCTCCCTCCACTCTGGTAAGATAGATTGTGCCCTCCAGCTTTTCCACACAAACTCCAGGTCGTGAATAACAACTCAGAGGCTTAATATTTGTGAAGAAATGATTAGGTCATGAGCTTTGGCTTGTTCTGTGACTTGCTCATAACTTATATAATCTGCTAAACTATTCTATGTCTGTCATAAGGTGTTACCTTTCCTTAGTTTCATGTGTTCAACGTCCTCCGAGTCCAGGGTAAATCTTCCATGCTTGACTAACTCCAAAAGCCCCCCCCCCCCACTAGATACTACATGTCCCAGCTTCTAATCCTGCCTCAGCGCATTGTCCATTTGCATTTTATCCACAGTATACAAGAGTTTATCCCTACATCTCTCCTTTTTAGTCCAATAAAGATTCTTTATCTAACACCAATAAACAATATTCAATAAGAAACATGAAACTCATCAGGTAAAAATTACAACTACAGTGTCCAGTCTACATGTATTTGGTAACCTTGAAGAAACTACTCCATTACCTATCCTATCTTGATGACTCCAAAGTTCTAGACCTAAATCATTTTCTATTCAACTTGCAATCCCAACTTAAAAATATACTTTTAGAGTTTAAAACATTTTCTTAATTCTAAATTATTTAAGATTAATTGTGAGACTATAACTATCTAGTCTTCAACCACATAAGAGAATTGAGAAAGCTAAAAATTACCTGAAGAAGCTACCAAAACTACAGAAATGACAGCAATTACTAGTTGCATAGATCATCATAAAAGGATTCTCTGTGTCATTAGAGCATTATCTCCAACCATCTGGCTCAAAACATTTGACAGACTTTTATGTGAAGCAGGAATTATGAAGGATTGACTACATTGCTCTTTCAAAGCTTGGCCAATTGACTTTGGTGTGCCCTATTTGGCTAGTTTGGACAGCATACAGTTAGCAACTGAAGCATGGGCAGTTTTTACCTAATGACAGTTTGCCACATTTGAAGCAAACACTCTAAGGAGGTTCTTTGACACTCATCATCTTCTTTTTATATTTTTTCTTTTTTAATTAGATATTTTCTTCATTTACATTTCAAATGCTATCCCCTTTTCTACTTTCCTCTCCAAAAGTCCCCTATACCTTCCCCACCCACTCCTGCATCCTGGCCCTGGCATTCCCCTGTCCTGGGGCATATAATCTTCGCAAGACCAAGGGCCTCTCCTCCCACTGATACCTGACTAGGCCATCTTCTGCTACATATGCACCTGTGGGTACTGGTTAGTTCATATTGTTATTCCTCCTGTAGAGTTGCAGATCCCTTTAGCTCCTTGGTTACTTTCTCTAGCTCCTCCATTGGGGGCCCTGTGTTCTATGCAATAGATGACTGTGAACATCCACTTCTGTATTTGCCAGACACTGGCATATCCTCACAAGAGACAGTTATCAGAGTCCTGTCAGCAAAATCTTTCTGGCATATGCAATATTTTCTGGGTTTGGTGGTTGTTTATGGGATGGATCCCCGGGTGGCATAGTCTTCCTATGGTACTTTCTTCTGTCTCAGATACAAACTTTGTCTCAGTAACTCCCTCCATGGGTATTTTGTTCCCAATTCTAAGGAGGAATGAGGTATCCATACTTGGTCTTCCTTCTTCTTAAGTGTCATGTGTTTTGCAAATTGTATCTTGGGTATTCTAAGTTTCTGGGCTAATATCCACTTATCAGTGAGTACATAGCAAGTGACTTCTTTTGTGATTGGGTTACCTCACTCAGGATGATATCCTCCAGATATATTCATTTGCCTAAAAATTTCATAAATTTATTGTTTTTAAATGCTGAGTAGTACTCCACTGTGTAATGTACCACATTTTCTGTATCCATTTCTCTGTTGAGGGACATCTGGGTTCTTTCAAGCTTCTGGCTATGAAAAATAAGGCTGCTACGAACAGAGTGAAGCATGTGTCCTTATTACAAGTTGGAATATCTTCTGGATATATGCCCAGAAGAGGTATTGCTGTATCCTCTGGTAGTACTATGTCCAATTTTATGAGGAACCGCCAGACTGATTTCCAGAGTGGTTGTACAAGCTTGCAAACCCACCAACAATGGAGGAGTGTTCCTCTTTCTCCACATCCTCGCCAGCATCTGCTGTCACCTGAGTTTTTGATCTTAGCCATTCTGACTGGTGTGAGGTGGAATCCCGGTGTTGTTTTGATTTGCATTTCCCTGATGATTAAGGATGTTGAACTTTTTTTTTTTCAGGTGATTCTCAGCCATTGAGTATTCCTCAGTTGAGAATTCTTTGTTTAGCACTGTATCCGATTTTTCAATAGTGTTTTTTGATTTTCTGGAGTCCAGCTTCTTGTGTTCTTTGTATATATCGGATATTAGTCCCCTATATGATTTAGGATTGGTAAAGATCTTTGCCCAATCTGTTGGTTGCCTTTTGTCTTATTGACGGTGTCTTTTGCCTTACAGTAGCTTTGCAATTTTATGAGGTCCCATTTGTCAATTCTCAAACTTACAGCACAAGTTATTGCTGTTCTGTTCAGGAATTTTTCCCTCATGGCCTAACTTTGAGGCTTTTCGTCACTTTCTCCTCTATAAGTTTTTTGTGTCTCTGGTTTTATGTGGAGTCCTTGATCCACTTAGACTTGAGCTTTGTACAAGGAGATAAGAATGGATCAATTCACCTTCTTCTACATGAAAACTGCCAATTGAACCAGCACCATTTGTGGAAAATGCTGTCTGTTTTCCACTGGATGGTTTTAGCTCAAGTGACCATAGGTGTGTAAGTTCATTTCTATGTCTTCAGTTCTATTCCTTTGGTCTACCTGGCTGTCGATGGACCAGTACCATGCAGTTTTTATCACTATTGCACTGTAGTGCAACATGAGGTCAGGAATAGTGATTCCAACAGAGGATCATTTATTGTTGAGAGTAGTTTTTTGCTATCCTAGGTTTTTTGTTATTCCAGATGAATTTGCAAATTGACCTTTCTAACTCAGTGAAGAATTGAGTTGGAATTTTGATGGGGATTGCATTGAATCTGTAGATTGCTTTCAGCAAGATGGCCATTTTTACTATATTAACCCTACCAGTCCATGAGCATGGGAGGTCTTTCCATCTTTTGAGATCTTCTTTGATTTTTTTCTTCAGTGACTTGAAGTTTTTATCATACAGGTCTTTCACTTCCTTAGTTAGAGTCACAGCAAGGTATTTTATATTATTTGTGACTATTGTGAAGGGTGTTGTTTCCCTAATTTCTTTCTCAGCCCATTTATCCTTTGTGTAGAGAAAGGCCATTAATTTGTTTGAGTTAATTTGATGTCCAGCAACTGCACTGAAGCTGCTTATCAGGTTTAGGAGTTCTCTGGTGGAATTTTTAGGGTCACTTATATATACTATCATATCATCTGCAAACAGTGATATTTTGATTTCTTCCTTTCCAATTTGTATCCCCTTGATCTTATTTTGTTGCCTAATTGCTGTGGCTAGGACTTCAGGTATTATGTTGAATAGGTAAGGAGAAAATGGGCAGCCACGTCTAGTCCCTGATTTTAGTGGGATTGCTTCAAGTTTCTTTCCATTTTGTTTGATGTTGGATACTGCTTTGCTGTATATTGCTTTTATTATGTTTAGGTTTGCGCCTTGAATTCCTGATCTTTCCAAGGCTTTTATCATGAATGGCTGTTGGATCTTGTCAAATGCTTTCTCAGTATCTAAGAAGATGATCATGTGGTTTTTGTCTTTGAGTTTGTTTATATAGTGGATTATGTTGATGGATTTTCATATATTAAACCATCCCTACATCCCTGGAATGAAGCCTACTTGATCATGATGGATGATCGTTTTGATGTGTTCTTAGATTCGGTTTGTGAGAATTTTATTGAGTATTTTTGCATTAATATTCAAAAGGGAAATCAGTCTGAAGTTCTACTTCTTTGTTGGGTCTTTGTGTGGTTTAGGTATCAGAGTAATTGTGGCTCCATAAAATGAATTAGGTAGAATAACTCCTGTTTCTATTTTGTGGCATAGTTTGAGGAAAATTCATATTAGGTCTTCTTTGAAGGTCCAATAGAACTCTCCACTAAGCCCATCTGGTTCTGGGCTTTTTTTTTTTTTTTTTTTTTTGGTTGGGAGACTATTGATGACTGCTTCTTTTTCTTCAGGGGATATGGGGCTGTTTAGATCGTTAATGTAATCCTAATTTAACTTTGGTACCTGGTATCTGTCTAGAAATTGTCCATTTCATCCAGAGATTCCAGTTTTGTTGAGAATAGCCTTTTTAGTAGGATCTGATGATGTTTTGGATTTCCTCATGTTTTGTTGTAATATCTCCTTTTTCATTTCTGATTTTGTTATTTGGGATACTGTCCCTGTGCTCTCTAGTTAGTGTGGCTAAGCGTTTACCTATATTGTTGATTTTTTTCAAAGAACCAGATCCTGGTTTGGTTGATTCTTTGTACAGTTATTTTTGTTTCCAATTGGTTAATTTCAGACCTGAGTTTGATTACTTCCTGCTGCCTATTCCTCTTGGGTGAATTTGCTTCCTTTTGTTCTAGCACGTTTAGGTGTGCTGTCAAGATGCTAGTGTGTGCTATCTCTAGTTTCTTTTGGAGGCACTCAGAGCTTTCAGAGTTTTCCTCTTAGGAATGCTTTCATTGTGTCCCATAAGTTTGGGTATGTTGTCACTTCATTTTCATTACACTCTAAGTAGTCTTCAATATCTTATTTTATTTTTTTCTTGACCAAGTTATCATTGAGTAAAGTGTTGTTCACCTTCCACATGAATGTTGTCTTTCCATTATTTATGTTGTTATTGAAGACCAGCCTTAGTCTGTGGTGATCTGAGAGGATGCATAGGATAATTTCAATATTTTGTATTTGTTGAGGCCTGTTTTGTGACCAATTATATGGTCAGTTTTGGAGAAGGTACCATGAGGTGCTGAGAAGAAGGTATGTCCCTTTGGTTTTGTTTGTTTGTTTGTTTGTTTCTACTTCCATTTTTAGATCTTGTATGGTTTTGTTCAATTCCATCACCTGTTTGGTTGTGTTTTCCTATAATTCTTTAAGGGATTTTTGTGTTTCCTCTTTAAGGACTTCTACTTGTTTAACAGTGTTTTCCTGTGGAGTTCCCCAGAATGCAAGACTTTCAATGTTAAAATGGGAGTGGCCCAGTACAAACTAGGAGAGTTGGTAGGCACAGGTCAGCCAAGAGATCCATGGTCATGGGTCACATGCCAGGAACAGAAATCAGTTATGAGAAATTATATAAAATAAAAAGGCTTAAAATTGCAATCCAAGTGAGTCCCAAAAGAGAGGAGATAAAGTCAGACAGGCATGGGGAGAAGTGATGAATGACAGACTACTGGTAAAACTTGTAATTTTAAGTTTAATGAAGAAAGAAGAAATTAAATTATAACATATTAAAGAGCAGAATGGTATTTTCATGATCATACTTATTGTTTATTAGGACATACACCATATTTAAAATACCAAACTCTCCTGTGAGCATTTAAAACCATGCAAATGTGGAATGATGGTGATTATTTCACAAAATAAGAGACCTTGTAGGGATTGGAGAATGTCCCCCATAGGCCCATGTGTTTTGACGTTTGCTACGAGGCCCATGATGCCCGATGGGAAGATTCTGGCATCTTTAGGAAGTCTAGTGTCACCAGAGAAAGCTGTGTGAGCAAGCTTTGAGGTTTTCAGACCTGGTCCTATCTCCTGGATGCTTGTGAGTCAAAGGGAATGAAAGCAACTATTCTGTGTGCTGCCTCGCGATGCCTTCCCTGCAGGTACATACATCCTCTCAAACTGAGAGTTGGGACAAATCCTTTTTTATAGTTCCTTTTTGAGAGATATTTAATCACAGCAGCAAGCGAAGGATCCAATACATCTTGTTACCCTCTCTTACAGGGGTGGAAACTGAAACAGACCAAGATTTGGCAACTGTTCTGAGTCATTAAGCTAAGAGATGCAGTGGCATTCAGAGCACGTAGGAGAGGATCCCACATTTTTAACCACTACAGCATTTGCCAACCCTAGGCTTCTGTAGAATCCTCAGGAAAGAAAATGATGTGGTTTGGTTTGTCCTGTACATGACCTTGCTTGTCTGGCAGCAGCCTGAACTCTCCTACAAGTACACCAGTGGTTCATGTATGGTCATGCAGTTATTCTCTGTCCTTCAAAAAAACAGTGACCTGCCCAGCAACTACTCTGTGATGATCAGAAAGGCAAATTGTGTGCCAATGGCCCATCCTGCTCCCCAACACCATGTTAATTTTTCTTTTTCTTTTATAATGTCAAATTCTCTTATCTGGACATTGGTGGCATGCTCCTGCAATCCTAGTTCTTAGGAAATGGAGACAGGAGGGTTAAGGGTTCAAGGGCATCCTCAGCTACACAGAGGGTTGGAGATCTACCTGGACAGCATGAGAACCTCCCTCAAAAATCAGTCAAAAAATTCATTGCTTAATATTGTAGAAATTTTGCTTTAATTTCATATAAAATTTGCTCTATTGTTATTTTATTAAATATGATTTCATAACGTATACTCATGCTGCTATGAATATTTTAAATAATAAAATCAAAATCCTGGAGAATCCTACCATCTGCTCTCCTGCATCATGAATTGTAAAGCACAGGGAAATGATCTCTGGGAATATATTTAGCTGAATTCCATAATACACAGAGTAAAAATTAATTAGAACTTTGAATCAAGAAATGCTAATGACACCAGAAGATAATATTACCTAAATAAACTTAAGAAAATGAGGCATGCCAGGAAAAATATACAATCAATACTTCTGACTCAAATTGTAGTTAGCAATGCAGCAATGGGGACAAAGCAGTCAGGAAAATCTACACAAGCAATAGGGAACAAAATTTACAGACAAGACAATCAGAGGGACTGAACAGAGCCAACAAAGACATAGCATGAATCTTGAAGTTAAGGAGTTGGTCAGAAACACAACTTGAGAATGTACATGAGATTATTAACATGTCAGATTACAAGTCCCACAAAATCTCCATCAAGGAATGTGATCTTTTTCCTTTGAATTCTGAAAAAAAAGCTTAGTTTGCATTTTTTGCTGTTAGACCAAACATGTGTTTGTACGTGGAAAATAATGCACGCTCATCACTCAATACTCTTTCTTAATAAAAACAAGAGAATTTCACCTCTAATAAATATGGAGGCTAGAGAATGCTTCTACTACCTAGCTAAAATTTTTGACTGTCCCTCTGAGTACTGAAGGGACTGTTTAATTACTTGCACACATATGACACATTGCAAGGATATAACTAGTATGCTTTCATTTCTTTTGCAAATTAAATGAAGAATGCCTTTGCCAACCTGATTCACAGGTCATGGACTTGGCTGCTGGATGGGCAACAAGTCTAATGAGTAGAAGAGTTTGTTTATTTTTATCAGTGGATCATTACCCAACAATGATGGAATTATGATGTATCCATGGACTTTATAACATTAATTAGCTTCTTGTATGGAGAAATTGCTGCTGGCTATTAGTAATCAGACACGAACACATTTTAAACAGGAGTTAATCAATGCAGGCTAGCTTCCTTATTTTAGGCCTTAATTGTGAAAGAGAAAGAAAAATATGTTTGTACAAATACCAAAACTTTTCATCTCCACTATGTCAGATGATATCCTGAGGTTGGTAAAACATGATAACTCCTATTAATTTAAACTATTAAATTACTATCTATATTACAGTGTTTCTATCATGTCCTGCTGTGCAAGCATTCACAGACATACAGATATAAAAAGCTTTGGATTGAATTCTGAATTTTAAAAATTTGATAGTATACATATTCTAAAAAGTGTGGCGACACCTAATGTCACTTACTGGTGTCCTTAGCTACTTTAGCATAAGAGTGGAGAACATACAGCAAAATAGCAGAGTGGCGGCTGGCTAGGAGCATTTGCTTGGCTGTGATGACACAGACCTTTTTTGTGCATCTGGAGCAGACAGTCCTGCTCTCCCAGTGAACACCCCTTTTCCTACCTCTGAATTCAGCTGCTATTCTGGGGAAGAAGAAGGTTACACTCTCACTGGCATCTCCAGCCTGGTCCGAGGCTCTTCAACTTTCTGCCTGGGGTGCTCCATAAAGCATTTGTTGTTGTTGTTGTTGTTGTTGTTTAAGAAAAACAAAACAAAACACGATGTATCTGAGAACAATTAAGTGTTGCTGTCTAATCACATTTGTTTTGTTAGGGAATGGATTATGGCAACTATTAGATATTCCTGGTTAATAATGTGAGCATCGAGAGGGGGTAAGAGGATGCATAAATTGTAAAATCAGAAGGAGACTACTGCAGTGAAAGAAGGAATAGAGCAAGAGGAGCTAGGAAAGCATGGAGCGCTTTGGATGAATAAGAACAACATGTAGGGGGGCTGGTGAGATGGTTCAATAGTTAAGTGCCACTGTCTCTGACCCGCAGAGACAAGAACGACACAGACACCAAGACGGGTTCACGCAGCTTCGCAGCTTCCTTCTTACTTGCAGCTTACTCTTCCTTACAGCTCTTTTTACTTAGGGCAAGGGCTATACTTATACAGTAGTGGCAACTGACCTCATCTTGCTCCACACCACCTCATCCAATCAGAATCACACACGCTCCAGGCACAAGCTCAGGTCTGTCACAGATAGGCTGACAGATCCGGATCACGAGGAATAATCTAACTTGGCAGGCAGCTTACGCATGCAGTTTCACTGCGCATGTTCGGCAAGGCAGTAAACATGTGGGTTTCACGGGGCCTGGTGGCCGCACCTGTTTCCCACAGTTAAGAGTGCCGACTGCTCTTCCAAAGATCCTGAGTTCAAATCCCAACAACCACATGGTGGCTCACAACCATCCATGACAAAATCTGATGCTCTCTTCTGGAGTGTCTGAAGACAGCTACAGTGTACTTACATATAATAAATAAGTAAATAAATAGTTTTTAAAAAGGAACAACATATATAATGGTACAGTTGTATGAAAATATCACTGTGAACTCTACCTTGTATGCTAACTCAAAAATTCATTAAGAAATCCAATATGGGTGTCAATAATAATTTACGGTTAAGTAAATGAGAATTATTGATCACTAGCAGTGTTTGTGTGTGTTGAACCAAATAATCCTACCTAAACTTCAAATGAGGAAACTAAACAGCATTTTCTGATTAAAGCAAAAATCACAGTGACCAAAAAGACAGCGATGATAACCAGAATGAAGTCTTCTCCAGAAATAGATTGCAGAGACCAGCTGACCATTCACATGTAGAGGAAGTTTTCAGCATCTATGAAGGAAACTATAAGTATTGTAGGTCATGCCTTATCCAGGCATGGTATGCCCCAAACTACACATTGCTCTGGACCATATATACTGCATTTACACTATATATCTAGGCCTCTGTGGAGGTCCACTCTACACATTAGGTTTAGTAATAAACAACAGCAATGATTAAATAAATCAATTATAACGTTATGCTGCCCTGGAAGTTCTGCTGTGTGACCTATCATTGAAGATAATATTCTGCTGTACTATATTTGTGCACTATGGCTGACTGTGGGTTATTTTGTTGAAGTTGAGCAAGAAACTAGAGTAAGTAGAGACTAAGAAATTTTACCATTTACTCTATTCAATGGGCTTCTAAAAATGTACTTAATCTGGGGCTAGAGTAGCTCATGGTGTAAGAGCATGGAAGAATGAGGACATGAGTTCATATCTCCTACACCAATGTAAAACCCAGCGGTAGCTTCATATGCCTGTAGTTCCAGGGTTGAGCAATGGAGACAGGGTCCCTGGAGATGGCTGGATCATCAGTCTAGCACACATGAGGAATGGTGCAGTTCAGTGGGGGTAGTGGCAGAGCACTTAGCATACATGAGACCCTGGATTTAATCCCAGTGATTTAACTGTATGTAAACACTAACATCTACAGAGATGCATACAATCAGTAAAGACTAAAGAAAATGCTAGTTGTTTCCATCTTAACCCCAATTCAGGGACCCTCTTAGCAGTGGAGGATGTGTGGCCATGCTTGTAGGAGTACCTGAGAATTTCTGTCCTATTTGCTCCCTCTTTTCACCTCCATATATTTTAAGTTTTCTTATTTTCGGTGTTTTACATTTGCACACCATTGACTGGAAGACAGTGCCTTCTATCTATTTTGGAAAAACAAGACCCTTTTTTGTCCTTAGTGAGGCCATGCCGTGGTCTGTTTCCACTGAGCCAGGGTTGATTTCCACATGATTCTCTTACTCTTGAATTAATGTCAGTTCTGTATTAGGATAAATTTGGGGGGCTACATAAGTCTCAGGTCCCTTAATCATTTAGGGGGGAATCCATCAGAAATAGGTACAGCTACAGAACTGTGTGTTCTGGTTGGCCAGACTGGCCATTTCTACTCTTTGGTCTCAAAGCCAATTTCCAATGTGCTCAGACAAATCCCGATGAAAGGACATTTCATAAAATATCTGAGCTGTAACTCTTGAAGCTATCAATGTCCTAGAAAACAATATGATGACTTGGATTGTGGAACAAAAAAAGACATTCGTAGAAAAGCTAATTAAATAAAAATCTGATCTAGAGTTCAGCTAGTCGGAATGTACCAACATTGGCTTCTTAATTTTGACTAATGGTATTATAGAGATAAGCACGCTAATGTTAGGAGACAATCAACGAGCAGTGTAAAGGGACTATTTTTTTACAACTTTTATATAATAGTATTCTAAAATAACTTTATTAAGAAGAACAAAGAGGAAAGACTCCAGCAACTCTTGCTGCATGCCTCAGTGATGACACCCTTAGGCTGAGCCATTACACCTGGCAGTAGACCTTGCCAAGGAGAATGACATAAGTTAACTGACCTCAAGCAGACGCATTCAGATTATGTTAAATGCCTTATCTTTCTTTCCATTTTGTTCCCTGGAGTTCTTTCTCTAATAGTTTTTTAACACAAGGAGGAAGACGTGGTTAGAGAGTTCTCACTCTTTATCATCCCAACCTTTGAAGAATGGCTCCTCCTGATGCTTGGAGCATGCTTTCACATTTGGAAGCCTCTCCTTCACACATAGATTCATTTCAAGGGAAAGCTTATAGAATTGTAATAGGAATCACATTGTGTGTGGCCCTCCTTATCATAGTCCGTGTTCATGACTGTGGGTCAGACTACAACAAATGCTTTAGCCTCACAGACCAGAAAGACCTTTGTTCCCTTTTCATGGCCAAACCCATCTTTTTCTCTAGATACCAGAGAAGAACGATTATTCATTATTCAAGTGTGTAATTTGTTGTATGTATTACACACACACACACACACACACACACAGTTCACGGCCACCTGCATCTCTGTGGATTTATTGACATTCAAGTACAATAGCATCTGGTCAGATTATGACAAAATTCAGACTGAAAAGTACACAGATAATGTTTAAAAATTTAGCAATTCTTTTCCAAAACATACTTCCTCAGGGCCAAGCGTATGGTAGCAATACATCCAACAATGCCATATAGACTGAAGTATAAATTATTACTCAAAAACCATAAGAAAAAAACAATACTTGGGAGTTGCACACTTTTACTGCCCCCACTTTAGCCCCTGAAAACATGTACAGTCTGTCCTTACCTGTGCATGGCCAAGGCTAAATAAATCAATAAATAACCCTTAGTTTGCATAGCATTTACATATTTAAGAAAGCTGGGAAGGGGAGGGGTGAAGTGGGGAGTGTGCCTTTGGAACAACTTGGCAGCATGTCCTTTCATTAGCATCCTAGACCCTGGTCTTTCCTGCTTCATGATACTCTAGTTTGAGAGATACTTGTGACTGTCCATTCCCTTTCTTTGCCTCCATTCCATGGCTATCTTCCCTTTTTCCATTTTACTGAAGTTGCCTTTGTCTTCCATTGCTTTCTGAAGTACATTTTCTGACGCTTACATTTTTCAGCAAATTGCTTTGAGGCCATAGCTCCTTGCACTCATTCTGTGTGTGTGTGTGTGTGTGTGTGTGTGTGTAGTGTATGTGTGCACATGCATATATACATACACACATATATAATATCTATACACATACACTTACACATACACACATATATGAAGGAATACTTTATTTGAGGGAAAGGGAGAAAGAAGTCTGGGAGGGTTCTTTTGACTGAGGGTTGAGCTCCCAAATGGGCCTGGAGCACATGTCTAGAATGTCTCATCTGAGAGTCTGAAGAAGCTGGTAAATAAAAACAAAGAAGCAGTGTGCTTACTTAGTCCTAAATAGTAAAAGCCGCGTGGCCACACCTATCACCAGTGAACTCCGTGTCTTTGGATTTGTGCTTAACCATCAAGTTAAACACACAGTGATTTGTAGTCATGTAAATCATCCTATCTTTGGGACATGGGCAGGCATTTCAAGGTGTATGAATTCTGACACGTATTTACAGAAGCTTTTAACCTAAATTTTCTGGTTACGGAGTTGTTGAGGAATTTGAGAGAGCTGACCTAACCATCGGGTCAAGTTTAAGAAAGCAAAACTGGGACCTGTGGGGCCTGTGGAGTCTGTCCTTTTCACCTGGTCCAAATCTGAAAGCTGTGTTTCTGACATATATTTTCCATCAAGGCACTGGCTCCAACAT
The DNA here is from genome assembly GCF_000001635.26 of Mus musculus. Lineage (NCBI taxonomy): Eukaryota > Metazoa > Chordata > Mammalia > Rodentia > Muridae > Mus > Mus musculus. The sequence continues at coordinate 15,148,600 of NC_000067.6, read as the reverse complement.
ACTGACACCTCCATGCTTTTATTAATTGGCAATTAATGCCAAAAGTGAGAAGCAGGCACTCACAAGTAGGCTAATTAAAGACTACATGATTGTTAAAATGCCTAAAAGCCAGAAACCCAAGAGGCAGGAGTCACAGCCCACTGAGCTCGTGTATAAATCCTCTGCAGTGTGGAAATTTGTCCAGCAGCCTGCAAAATATTTTGGAGGTTTAATAAAATAATTGGTAGATTTAGCACAATCTTAGTCAAGTTCATAAGAGAAAGAGAAAACTTTTTAAGGCAAAAATTTTAGCATATGTGCTCATGTATCAGGCTCAAGAAATGTTGTACAAAGTTCATTCTCATAATTAAAAGAGAAAGTAGACACAGTAATAGCTTGACATCTTACAGAAATGAACTTGACTCTATAGTGTGCCACTTACTAGTGGTATAACCTTAAAAAAAATAGTTGCGCCGGGCGGTGGTGGCACACGCCTTTAATTCCAGCACTTGGGAGGCAGAGGCAGGTGGATTTCTGAGTTCGAGGCCAGCCTGGTCTACAAAGTGAGTTCTAGGACAGCCAGGGCTATACAGAGAAACCCTGTCTTGAAAAACCAAAAACAAACAAACAAACACAAAAATAGTTGCTTATTCTTAACTACTCAGAGTTTAAATTTTCCTTCTTAAAGTTGAGATGGGAGCAAGCTGCTCCAAATCATGGTACCTCACGGCACTCAAGTGGAGGAATTCACATTGTCTCCTTGCAATGTTCCTTGACATTGCTTTCTACTTCTGCCCTTTCTGAGGTTCTCACAGGTCCTCGGGAAGAAATAGCCTTCCAGTGGGATACTTTTTGCAAACGATTGCTCACAGAACATAAAGATTTTGCCTAAGGAAAACAAAGACAGGTTGTGTTAAAGAAAAGGAATTGGAAAACCATGAGGAAGACGACCTCTCTTTATCTGCACAGATACTCTGTGAATGCCAGAGAAGCAGAGGAGAGGTCTGTGACTGCTGAAATCAGTGCATGGCATGCTGCTTTATGGAAATGTCCAGAAAGTTAGCAATATTCCCAAAAGGAAAGGCTACATCAGCAGGACAGGCTACTGAGACACAAGGGTCCTCACTGCTATCCCCAGATTAGGTAAAGCCTGGAGGCAGCTGAATATACCAGGCCAGAGAAGCTCTGTGGACAGAGAGCTCATTTGCATTAACCATCAGTGAGTGAGGGTGCCCATCTTATTTTCTTGGTTCTTTATCTAGTTCCAGGCAGTGACATGACTCCACGGTTGGTATTGAGAAAACCAGAAAGTGACTGGTTCAAACGTTATGCAGGCCAGAGAGAGATAAATTTATTTATAATAAAAAAAGGAAATACTCATTGTAGGTGTAAGCACATGAGATAAGATTTAAATTCAGCTCATATACAAACTAGGTAGTATTATCTCAGGTGTAAAGAAGTTGCTCTGTGAATGTTAGCCATCATTGTTTCTCAAATGACATAGACAAAAAAAAAAAAAGAAAGAAAGAAAGAAAGAAAGAAAGAAAGAAAGAAAGAAAAAAGAAAAAGAAATAGAGATTTTTCATTTCCTCTCACACAAACCCCTTGCCCAATCACAGGCCTTGCCAGCCAGAAGACAAGGTAGGCTGCCTACCCATGGACCTCCTTCACTCTCTTTATACCACCGAACACACTATCCCCAACCTCCAACCTCCTCCCTTTCTTGTTGTTATATCCCAGCCCCCCAAAATTAGGGAGATTCCCTGCTAGACGAGAGGCCATGCTGGCCAGCAGAACTCTAGGTAGCCACCCATTCACAAACCATGTGTATCACTCAGTGCCAACCCCACATTATCCCCAGTTCCTGCTCTCCTCCTCTTCGCATTTTCAAAGCTACCAACTCAGGTGGAAACCCCCAGCAGGATCACAGGCCACACAGGCCACACAGGCCACACAGGCCACACAGGCCAGAGACAAAACAGAACCCAAGAAACAAAACATCCATCCAACCAAAGACAACCCCAGAAATTAGCACCTAGACCTATAACCATCTCAAACTTAGAGGCTTAAATGCCAGTGTAAAAACACAACACCAGCCAGGGTAATAGGTTACTACCGGAGCCCAGCCACCCTACTACAGCAAGCCCCAATTATTCTAACACAACTGAAGCACAACAAACAAACCAAACCCTTAAAACCAACGTTATGAAGATGACAGAGACCCTTAAATAAGGGGTGGCTAGATCCCTTAAAGAAATTGAGAAAGAGAGAAACAAAGGGGGAGGGGTAAATAAATCCCTTACAGAAAGCCAAGAAAACCAGGAAAACAAAACAGTTGAAAGAAATGAATAAAACTGTTCAAGACCTTTTTGTGTTGTTCTCTTTGTTACTTTTGTGTTGTTCTCTTTGTTACTTTTGTGTTGTTCTCTTTGTTACTTTTGTGTTCTTCTCTTTGTTTCTAATTTATTGATTTGAGCCCCAAGTTTGATTATTTCCTGCTCTCTACCCCTCCTGGGTGTGTTTGCTTCTTTGTGTTCTAGAGCTTTCAGGTGTGCTGTTGAGTTGCTAGTATGATTTCTTTATAAAGGTACTTAGTGCTATGAACTTTCATCTTAGTACTACTTTCATTGTGTTCCATAAGTTTGAGTATGGCATAAACTCATATTCATTGAATTCTAGGAAGTCTCTAATTTCTTTTTTATTACTCTCTTGACCCAGTAGCCATTCAGTGGAGAGTTGTTTAGATTCTGTGAGTGTCAGCTTTCTGTTGCTGAAATACAGCTTTGATCCATGGGGCTCTGAAAGGGTGTGGGGTGTTTGTTTGTTTTTAATTTTTCTTGTATCTGTTGGGACTTTGTGATTCATTTTGGAAAATATTCCCTTAGGTGCTGAGAAGGTATATTCTTCTATGTCTAGGTAAAATGTTCTGTTTATTTGGATTATAATATCTGCTAGCTACTGTATCTGTTTAGTTTTTGTTTGGATGGCCTATCTTTGAATAAGAATGGGGTATTTCAATTTCCCACTTTCAATGTGTGAGGTCCAATATATGATTTAAACTTTAATAATGTTTAAATATGTTTTGCCTAGGGATTAGCACAGTTAGAAAGTGCATCCTTGTTGATGCGACCTTGATGGAGGAAGTGTGTCACTGTAGGGATGAGTTTTGAGACCCTCTTCCTAGATGACTGAAGACAATCTTTCCTGGTTGCTTTCAAAACAAGATGTAGAACTACATGTGGCACATTTACACAATGGAGTATTACTCAACTGTTAAAAAGCAATGGCATCATGAAACTTGCAGGCAAATGGATGAAACTTGAAAATATCATTCTGAGTGAGATAACCCAGACCCAGAAAGACAAACATGATATGTACTCAGCTATAAGTGGATATTAGCTGTAAAAGACAATCATACTACTACACAGACCCAGTGATGCTAAGTTACAAGGAGGATCTAACATAGATGTATCTGGGATAGGAAAACAGTATAGATTTTATGAATGGAGTGAGGATCAGTAGGAATAGAAACAGGAGGGATCAGGCAAATGATGGAGGGACAAAAGGAGGATGTATATGGAGAGAAAAGTGGAATTGCATGGCATTTGGGAGGTAATGGGTTACTGGTACAGCAACAGACAGGTGGATCAATCGAATTGAATTGAAGACCCAGAAATGAACCCACACTTGATCTTTGACAAGGGAGCTAAAACCATCCAGTGGAAAAAAAGACGGCATTTTCAACAAATGGTGCTGGCACAACTGGCGGTTATCATGTAGAAGAAAGTGAATTGATCCATTCTTATCTCCTTATACAAAGCTCAAGTCTAAGTGGATTAAAGAACTCCACATAAAACCAGAGACACTGAAATTTATAGAGGACAAAGTGGGGAAAAGCCTTGAAAATATGGGCACAGGGGAAAAATTCCTAAACAGAACAGCAATGGCCTGTGCTGTAAGATCAAGAATCTACAAATGGGACCTCATAAAATTGCAAAGCTTCTGTAGGACAAAAGATACTGTCAACAAGACAAAAAGGCCACTAACAGATTGGGAAAAAATTTTTACCAATCCTAAATCTGATAGGGTACTAATGTCCAATATATACAAAGAGCTCAAGAGCTGGACTCCAGAAATTCAAATAACTCCATTAAAAAGTGGAGTACAGAGGTAAACAAAGAATTCTCAACTGAGGAATACCGAAGGGCTGAGAAGCACTTGAAAAAATGTTCAACATTTAATACTTTTTTACCTCTCACAATGAGACTATACTCTGAGAGCCAAGTTTCAATACAGTAGACCAATTTTCTTTCAACTTGAGTTTGATTTTCACTTTTGGGTGTGATAATTAATTTGGAGATGTTTTTTAATGTTTTGGAGGAGGGGAAGTGAGTCATAGGACAAATGAGACTCTATAGCTTTGATTCAAAAGTCTTACCTTTCCTTACTGGATAATGCAGGGCCTTAATACATACATCCAAGGGCTTTAGAAACTGTTTACTTTAGGCTTTGCATATCTACCTCTGTTGACTTAAGCAATGAGAGTCTCAGAAAGGCTAAAAAATAGCTTTGAGTAAGTGATACCTTGGAGTACTTTAACACAAAGATTGCATACAAGGAGTGTGAAATTTGGTCATAAACTTAAGCCCTATGATGGTGGATGAGCATGGGTGAGGAGGTGGGGTGAATATTAAAGGTAATGTTAGCTCCCAATAATGGTTTGTGTGCATTTACACATGTCACTGCCCTCCCTACAAGCACCTTCTTGCCTGGCATTTCCTTTAACTTCTCAAACGATGCAAGTTGTATTAGTCATGTTTCTCTAGAGTCACAGAACTTATGGAATATCCCTTTATATTAAGACTTGGAATATATATGGAATGACGTAAAGTCTATAGTCCAATTAACCTAAAAATGGACAGCTATGAATGGAAAGTCCATGGATCTAGTCCAATCCTATGTAGCAGGGTGTTTTAGCTGGTCTTCTGTATAAGCTGGAATCCTGAAGAAGTAGTCTCCAATCGATATGCTAGCAAGTAAGTGCAAGCAAGTGAATGAAGAAGAAGGGAGCTTTTCTTCTTCAATTGTCCTTATGTAGGTCTACAGCAGAAGGTATGGTCCAGAAAAAAGTAGTGTACCACCATGCATGGACCTAGTTGTTCTTTACTTGGAACTTGCTCTGTGCAAAGCTAGCCTTGAACTCAGAGATCTGTTTGTCTGTCTCCTGGGAAAAAGCATGTATCACCTTGCCTGGGCCTAAGCTTTTCATGGCCACTATGCCTTGAGATGTGAATCAAAAGCATGTGTCATCTTATGTCAAGACCTGAATCAAAAGCCCATCTCTTCCAGCTTCAAGATCTGGATTATAGGTATGACCTTCATTACTGGATTGTAATTCATTCCAGATAAAGCCAAGTTGACAAGTGGGAATAGCCATCACAGAAGTCCTGAAGATCTCGAGGACTGGGGGTGTAGCTTCATTGGTAGAGTGCTCTGCTAACAT